>NC_056742.1:108216437-108406437 GCF_019279795.1 Protopterus annectens | reverse complement strand
AACATCTTAAATCTACAACACCAGTACTGTTTTTTGTTGATGGTTTTCTCTAGATTATAGAGATATCTATCAACGTGCAACATGTCTGTTCTCTTTTGTGACATTACAGTCTTGTAAATTGTTCCTACTATTCCAGGAGCAGGATATGAAGTTGCAGCCATTTTGCAATTCTGTCAGAGCTAAACGCATGGAAGACTGCGTAAAAACTATATTTTTATACAGTTCAGAAACAACATATGTCATTATACACATAATGACATTTATTTACTTTATATATATTATATAACACCTTTAGTTGAATACACAATATTTATGCTTATCAAACTTTACTTTATTCATTATCCTGCGTAATGCATATGCATGTTTCATCACAATGATGCTAAACAGCAGTGAGTACGGAAGGGCCAACTATAACTTTTTGGAAACCTATATTATGATATTTTGTGTTTTTGTTGTAGTTAGACATCGGAGTTTGTGGTTCGATATTCACATACTCAAACTTACTGGAGTTCGACTACATGCTGTAGACCCATATATATATTTTATATATATATATATATATATGTATATATATATATATATATATATATATTATATATATATATATATATGTATATATGAATGTGTCTTGTGTAGTGAGTGTGTTACATGAAGGGTTTTTAAAGTATGGTGTAGTTGGGGTTGGGGCAGGTTTAGGGTTAACATGTATTACTGAGGTGATGCATGAGGGTGAAGCATTAAGATCATGCATAGCCGAATGATAATGATACACTTGCACACTGTAGTCAGAGTAGACTCCTATATTTTTATTCAGATTTTGTACAGCAGCAGAGAGTATGTGATGCATACCATACATATATCTGCTCCATTGTATGGAAATTGCTGACAAAAATAATGAAGTTATAGCCCTCTGCTAGCTTGGCTGCATGGCATAGAGCATTGAAGTCCTGACTATGACCCACGTGGTTCAAGTTAGTTTCCCAGCTCAGACACTGGGGGACCCAGGTTAAGGGAGGGGTGTGACTGAGATTGAACTTAGCAGCTGACATCAACTTGCCCATTTTTTGGCTGTGTTTGCCACTAACAAGCAGAAGATTGTAGGTAAGAGAGTGCAGCGGAAAGTGGGGATGTGGTTTTGTCACTGCAAGGGAGTGATGGAAGCCATTACTGTGTGTGGCTATATGCAGCATGTACACTACAACAACATGGATAGTATGGGAGTTTTTCAGGGATACATCAATGTTGCTTTTGGTTTGTGTCTTAAAGTTGTAGTGCCATTCCACTCCTAACTGTAAAACCCTGGGGCAAGATGTAGTAGCTAACTTCTGGCTAGAGGTATTAACTTCTTTACAGAAAGATGTAGTCCTGAGTAAAAATTATTTATATGCATAGTACATAACAGACACCAACTTGGTTAACAGGAAAAAAACATATTCTTCCTAGAGAATGAATCTGCAAGCCACCCTAAGAACTACACACCAGTAACTTGCCATTGGACAATATACAAATTATACACTGGAACTGGTGTAGAAAGAGTTTGTAGCCATCTGTTAAAAATCAGTCATGGCAATAGAACAAAAAGGTAGTAAAAGAAAGTAATATGAAAAAAGGATAATTTGTTTTTATATACAACTCCAGAGGGTGTATAACTTTCATGTGGGTCTCAGTCCAACATCTCTAAAATGATATAGGCGTTACTCAAGGAAATATAATGGTGGAGGTGAAAACCTTGAACCGTAACCTGCTACTACCTGTCATTGACTGTGTGGGAACTACAGGTGATAATAGTGTCACAGAGCACTACAGTTACAAAACTTAGAACTTTCACCAATAAAAACATCAAAATAAACATTTCTGAGGCTTCAGATATTTCCAAATCTTCAGTGGCTGTGTTTGGTTAGATGAGTATTTTCAACAACAGACTTTATCATAAAAACATAATCTTGTTCGCTGTCTGTTTTACAAATTGCATCCATCTTCTAGAGTGACCCCACAGGCAGCCACCACAACTTAAGTTTTCATGGCAAAGGGGGAAAATGGAAATAGGTTATGAGGTATTCCTTCTGTGTCGTACACAAACTCAGTTAAACCTATGGGCAATTTAGAATTACTAATACACCTTCCTGCAATAGAGGACTGTAAAAAGGTGAATAATCTAAGCAATGTAAGGCTAGATTCTAAAAAAGCATTCATTAACCTGATTTATGGATAATGGAATGCTTACAGATGTATAAGATACATCCTACTTTGATCAATTACATTACAGTGAATATGAAGCAGTGGCAAACCAGTTTACAGCTGAGCCATGATAAACAGCAAGCTATTATCTCAGGGATAAAAATTCAAAGGAAGATATTCCAGGATAATTGCTTGTTAGCAATGATATTTTGCCTTACCTTTTACATATTAAGCTGTTTATTTAATAGACTTGGCTATGGTTGCAACTAAAATCCCAGAAACAAACTTTGTTCAAAGACATTGCATTTACTTTCTTTGGTTGATTTAAAAGTGTAGAGCTTATCAGATGAGAATTTGAAAGCACAACTACAACTGGTTAAAATTCTTTCAGATGAAATGAGAAAGACGTTTACTCTTGATACACATGCAAAAGCAACATTTATCCCAGGAAGACTACAGCACTGAGAAAATATCAACCCGGGACAGATCCCTGAAGAGAAAATCACCGAAACTAATTTCAGTTTGGCATACTTGCGCGAAAGTGCTTTTCACCGAAGAAGCAGTTTTGCATGAGTATGCCTGTTTGCAAGACTGCACTATGGTGTGGATAAGGGAACATTCCCTTTTCCTCACTGTAGTGCAGTCTCGGAGTGAGAATATTAAAGTAGGGGGGTGTGGGGGGGGTGCAGGGGGGCAAAGTCCCCCTGCATACACGTAGATTTCTTTCTTTTTTTTTTTTAAACATATATTAACGAAAGCGTTTTTTCGGTGAAAGTGCTTTCATTAATATATGTTCGGTGATTATGGATTCGGGACTTTGCACATTCGTGCATAAGTCCTAGATCCATATATGTATATATATATATATATATATATATATATATAGATACACACACACACACACACACACACACACACACACACACACACACACACAAAATGTGTGAATGTGTGTGTGTGTGTGTGTGTGTGTGTGTGTGTGTGTGTGTGTGTGTGTGTGTGTGTGTGCGTGCGCATATATATATTCCTGTTGAAAGTATTGGATGAAAGTGAGGTTTGGTAAGGTGCTTGAGTATCTTAGGAAATACATCAATATTCCAGTCCTGGGATGGAGAATTCTTTTAAAAAATAATAAAGCTGCATGTTTATTCCGCAGTTCAGGATGTACACATTTACATGCATGTGTAATCTATGCAAAGGTAACCATCTCATAATTTTAGAGCCTGTTATCAGCATTAACATAAACATACACAAACTGACCCTGAGGCACAATGACTGTCCAGTCTCCTTTGTCTGTTCTCATGCAGTGTAAATGCCCCACTTCTTTTAAACTAACTAAAGCTGTCTTTTCATTAATAATCAGGTTTAAGAAAGCATCTGTTAAGACAGCGTGCAAGGAGGTCTCAAATCTGTTTCATGATTCAAATGCATCCTGTATGATGAAATTCTTACATCAGGAAACATTACAACAAAATGAAAATGTTTCTAGCCATCTATAATAAATCTCCACTTATACAATATGAAAGGAATTTAAATGCATTCAGTAAAACCCTTAAGCTTACTGTTTAGAAATGCATGAAAAGTTATGCACTTAAGGTTGCCAAAACCTCCAAAGACAATCACAATGCCTTCTTTAGTTATATTAGGAAATGCAGAAGTAACAGGTACTACTGTACAGAGCTTATATGAAATGATTCTTCGTACTCTGATTTGAAGGCATTGCCAATATCCCCACTGACAAATTTATCTCTAATTCACTTTGCCTTCTTAACCCATTCTTCTGTCCATCTCTTCCCAAGCCCCCTTTCCCAAAGTCAAAGTGGTTTAAGTCCTGTCCACGCATTCCAGAACCAAGATCACTAGTTCTGTGGGTCCTGATAATACCCTCATCTTTCTGTTGATAAATACTAAGCAGCACTTAACCACCCACCACACCCCCAAAATCTCTTCAGTCTAAGTATCTTCACAGGTTATGTCACCGATGCATGAAGAATGGCTAGGCAGGTACCACTACACAAGGGCACAACAACAGTGGAGCACAGTAATTATACATCTATTAGCCTTGTTGGTATAATCTGCAAGGTCATGGAATGTATAATTGTAGCACTAATAAACAATGATGTGGGAGAGTTTTATCCCCTTGATCCTGAACACACTGGTTTCATAAAAGGCAAAAATGTGCCTACTTATAAGTTCATAGATACTTACTGGGCTATTGATCTGCAAGGATCTTAAAAAGCTTAGCCTTACAATCCTGTGGTAGTTTTTAACCCTTACATTTTGCATTTGAATAATCCAGAGATTGTCCAAATGTTGGGACATTTACATGTTTACTCTTTCCATGAGAGAGGGGGTGCTAAACCAGGGATGAATTTCCAGTTACCCATCCATTTGTCCAAATTACATTTGAATAAAGTTAGAAAAGCGCTTTGCTGTGTGTGAAGTGGAAGACAGTTCCACAGAAGTGGTATCTGTGATATATACCAATCCCTCCAATCTAGTAAAACAGATTGAGATCCCTTGAGTGGGTATTTATGACATCATTGAACTTGAGAATGTGCAATACATCTTACAGAACAGGGTTTGTTGAAACTGTACATGTAAGGCAGCCATCACCTCTCAGTAGCCTGTAGGATACCAGGAAAAGAACAAGATTTTGAGACATCTTGCATAGTTTTTATGACTTCGGCTCTTGATTTTTTTTTCTTTTTTTATTGAGGAAGTGGTGTTGTCATTCCAGTTGTGACAAGTGTTTGAACAGGTACATACTAAAAGGGGCATTATATTCGGTTATGAGACAAATGAGTGCTGAGTATGGTAGAAAGATTACACCCTGGACCTGGAAGCAATATCTCTGAAAAAGGACTTCTTACAACAATGGATATGTGGTGATCAAAGGACTGTTCAGTGTGTTGACACAGGTTACCAGATCCCTAACTACAGGATCGATTTTCAGGGATGTGTTGTCAATGTGATAGTTACAAGGGAAGACAAACTTGCAGAAGGATATAATTATGCATCTTTGCATTTATTTTTAGTCCATGCTTTTGATACCAGCTATTAGTTCAGGGCAGGCTGTCTTGCAAGATCATGGTATCCTCTGGGGAGTTTATGATGGCACCAACTTTACAGTCACCTGCAAACTTGATCCGCCACAAACCCTTATTATTAGCTTTGACCTTCAAGACATAAATGCCAAAGAGGAGTAGGCCAAAGACTGACCCTTAGGGTTTGTGTCTTGTACAGGTGTTTTGGTGGGGGTACAGCCACCTCCCCTAACTTTCCTTGTTTCATTAGTAAGCCGATTTGCTACCCAATGAGATTCTAAAAAGTTTACATTTAGCTGGGAAAGTTTATCTACAATACCACAGTCTGGGATGGTGTTTAATGCCTTTGTGAGATTGAGATATACTGTGTGCACTGTTCTGCCCTCATCCATTATTCATTAATGCTTTCAAACAAGTCACCCAGGTTAAGTAGGCAAGACCTGCCCTTGATGAGTCTAAACTGAGTTGGGTTGATATTCTGAAGATTACCTATATCCTTATTTGTGAATTCTGTAATGACCCCTTCCATGGCCTTACAGATGAATCTGGTCATGCTGATGGATTTGTAGTTACCAGGGTCTGTTATAGCTCCACCTTTGTGCAAGGGAATGACTGTTGCTGTCCCCATTCATTCAGCACAAACTATTTTGAGGTTGATATTGAATACTGGTAACCTGGTATTTTATCTAACCCCATGGAAGTAGTATTCATGGTCTAAGAAAGCACCTTGGGAAATTGTTCTTGGGAGATTTGACGGGGGGGGGGGGAGTGTAGGTGTGCATATGTTAACTGAGAATATTCAAGGGGGGAGAAGAGGGAGTGAAGGTGTTGCTAAATTTGTTCGCTTGTAGACTGGCTATGTCCTTTGAGTCAAAGCATATGATGTAATTTGCTTTTATCTCTGCATGGTGCTGACATTGTTTTGAGATTTCTAACATGACTAAGAAGGTTTTGTGGCTATCCTTCACCTTGATGGCTATTTTTACCTATCTGACTTTGGTTGATTTCATCAGAGTCCAGAGTTCCTTCTTTAGTTTAGCAAGAGCATTTTTGACATCTTGAGAGTAAGATTTATGTATGCTGTTTTCTTTTATTATAGAGGTGTTTATATTTGGCTTCCACCATACATAGGGTTTTATTTCTGAGCAGGACAGACGCATCCATGCAGCTATGAACATGTGCGTAGAATCGGGCTGGGGTCATCAAGACTGAAAGGGCTTTTGAATTGCGCTGGGTCATCACTCACTTTTAGTAGATTTAGCCTTTGCATAATCTCTGAATACCAAAGTACTGGACAGTGCTTCAGGCTTCAGTATTATGGTGAATGTGATTGACTTGTTTTCTGATTTGACCAAGGAGGAAGTTACAGTTGGTGGGGAACATGTTACCCCATATTGGTAAGGACAAGTCCAGGATTGTATTGCCCCTGGTTGGGTACATACTAGCTGGCCCAGAAATTTTGTACTGATGAACTCCAGAAATTGCCAGGCATACATGTTTTAGGATGTACAAGCCTCACTGTTTATGGAGGGGTAAGTTGAAGTCTCCTAGTAGAATGGTTAGAAGACTGACATTGCCTAAAATAGACACTATTAGAGCAGACAGGGATTTAGCCAATATACTAAAGCCTTGAGGGGGGAGGTGCAGGCCATTCCTGGGACTGTTTATCATCTCTTCTTAGGCAGATATATATTGTACCCCCTTTGAATAACATCAAAAGCTAAGCCAGTTGTTGAAATTAATATTTTGTTTGTGCTGCAGCTTTGATCTTAGTGATGGGAAATTGCTGATCAAGACTGGGTTCATATCTGCTATGTGCACATAGCCTAAGACCTCCAGTATGTCTCTTTTCATATGATCCAGGGAAGTACATCTGAAGTCATTTACACCATATGTACTATGATGGTATCATGGGCAGTTATGGTGCAAAGACTTGAGTACATCTGATAGACAACTGAATACAACTCTCTCTCTCTTTGCATGGCTTGATGGGTGTTACATCAGAGTGCTTCTCTGTGGAGTCACCTATGACTAAGATATTGGATTCTGTGGAGGTTTGCCTTCTGGGCTTTTGATTTGAGTCAGCAAGATTCTTAGATGCGTGTTTCATGGTGGGTGCTACCAGTGGTGTGTGTTTCTGAGGTTGAGGAGGGTACATGTTTCCAAGGTTACATTTAGGAGATCTTTGTGGTTTAGATAGGTTACCTTTAAGATCCTTGGCTTATTTAGATCTATGTGTTTAGTCTGAACTGTATGTTCTTTGTTTAGTGTTGTGCTGTGTGGTACTGACAACCTGCTTGTTATATGTTTTGGCTTTATAAGAAACTATAACATTGTATAAATTTATCACCTCCATATTCTATCTGCTGGTTTAAGTAGCAGATGGCTGTCAGTAAACATGATAACAACTGTCACTAGGTGCCTTAAATTCATTATCCCAGATGCTTACTGATATGGACCGAAGGGGGTATTTTTCTTGTGGGTTTGAAAACTGATTTATTGGAGATGCTACTTATCTAAAAAACAAACAGGGTATGTCTGCACACAAAAAGCAAATTGCAGCCTAGCGCACACCAGAGTCACTTTGCGCAATTACTGAAAATTTAAAGTACAACACAAATTGAGAGAGGAAGTTGCATATAGATACTTAAGGGTATAAATGCCTGTGCCTGTACAGTGCAGCCAGCCATGCCACCGCTTGATTGGCAGTGTCACACTAAATCAGCTTATTTATTACATAGAAAGTAAGCAAAAAAAAGGCTTAACAGAGCATACCAGCCAAAAGCAAGACACTTGAATTTAGCCTCTGTAGCAAATAATGTCCACAGCTAGCCTGGACACCTTTGGTAATCAGAAAGAACCAGCAAACTAATTACAAAAAAAACTCACTCACATAGGAGTAAAAGCAGTGCAAGCAGTATCAATGCATTCAGTATTAAGTAATTATATCAAAAGCCACTTAGCCTGGTGGTCTTGGCTTCAATTAGCATAGTCCAATCCTATGTAAGCTAGTCTCAAAATGGAGTGCTTAGCTCTGCATGCAGCTTCTTGGAGCAAATGAGAGGCTCATTGCACTAAATTGCCTTAATTATAACACAGGAAATAAGCAACAAGAAGCTCAAAAGAGCACACCAACAAACAGCAAGACTGTTGAATTTAGGCACTGTAGCAATGCCCTCAACTAGCCTGGAAAACTTTTTCTGCCACCAAATAAAACCAGTAAACTAATTATAGCAAAAACTCACTAATTTATCGGTAAAAACAATGCAAGCAGTCTCAGCATACAATATTAAGACATTATATCAAAGGTCACAGTCTGGTGCTCCTGGCCTCAATTAGAGTTGTCCAACCTGGTTTAATCTGATCACTCAATCTGATTTAATGTGCTCAGTCTAATCAATGTCTCATAATGAGTCAGACAGTCCACACTGCTTGCCTTGACCTGCCTACAGCCTTTAAAATCATTCCCCATGTGGATACTACTGATAAACTCACATGACTCACTATAAACCCTTACTTAGCCCAGTGGAAAGCTAAATGACTTCCTTTTTGAACTATTTTGTAAAGTTTTGGTGGGTACTTCATCTAGTCAGAAAAATGTCACAAATGGTGTCCCACAGTGCTCTGTCATTGGTCACTTTTCCTTTGGCATCTACCACTATAATATGAACAAAAACGTCAAAGGATTGTGATTAACTAAATTTGGTGCAACCTAGTCAATCCCCATCTGGCAGTTACATTTTCCAAGGGCTAGATCAGATCAGTCCTTGGTGTGTTGAACATGGGCTCATCTTTTTTTCCTCCTCCCTGTAACTGACCATCAGTTAACACCAGCCTGTCCTTGTTTTCACTGGGTCATCCAGGCCTGTCTTAGTCTCCCTAGGCTTAAACCAGTCCCACGTGTGGGACTAATGAGGAGACGAGGATGCCAGTGCAGTGTCATATTGCTGCTGAGGAGTGTACCTAACCCACTCTGCCTCCCTAAAGCAACTTTGACAAGCTTGGTATTACTGCTTTGTCAGCAGATGCATGCATTTCCATGTCTATGCAGCATCAGACTAAGTGGTATACTGACTTAGAGCATGGCGATTACAGGTTCTTAACACTGCTAGACTGCAGTGAACATAGGGCTGCTTCCATTCCCCAGGAGGGTTTAGCCAAAATTGGCCACTCACTCCCACTACCCTATGTGGCCCCATTCAGCACCTGAGCCACTAGCTGAACACAGGGTATCTGGGTCACAGTAGGGGCTTTATCCCTCTACACCATGGGGCCACTTCATAAACTCATTCTTAACATCAAGAGATGTAATCTACTTACCTATAGGAAAGCTAACACCCCAGCCTCCTATCATATAAAATGCCCCCGCCCCCCAAATGAACAGAGATCTGGGTACTTACATTATTACTCAGCTTTCCTTTAACCACATCTCTGTCATTGTTTCAAAGTCATTGTTCTGCATTTTTCATTCCTTATCAGAGACATTACTAAATTTGATGTACTATTTAGCATACACCACCCTAACAAGCTACTACGACCTGAAAGACCCCAGATCACCTAAATTATCCCAGAAGATTAGGAACTCTCTCCTTGTACTCCATTTTGTATAGGCTACAGATGGAAACTCAGTGCTATTTTTTTTCCTGTTATGAAGTCTTTTCATTTGAAATTCCACATTTCTCCCTTTTTCTGAAGGTACCCATACAAGCATTCACGTATAATATCACATTTTCTGCAAAAATTAATCCTAAGCCAGCTGTATGTATTACCTCTAACTCCGCTAATTTGAAGACATAAACTGAATGCCTTGGTGTGCTCCTGCATATTGGACTTTTTGCAAATGGAGACACTTTCATATGATCTATATGGGTCTGTCTAGAGCAAACATGGCCTGAGGTGGTGGGTTTATTTTTGATTACCTACTCAATTCTAGTCTGTATTGTAGCACAGATGTTTGTCTCATTGGCAATCAGAGATATTGGCCTGCAGTTTAAAGGCTTTAGACAGACCTTTCCCCTGGCTTTAGAAGGGTAATGACAAGAGATTTCCTGTTTGATGATGACATCACACCTGTCAGTGCTACTACCTATTGGAATCTTAGAATTAGGAGACTATGGAATGTGTCAGATTATAAATCTATACTGTGCATTCTCTAATGGTAGAGTACTGCCTCATAGTGTTTTGCCCTTTTGCATGACCTTATTTGACCATATTAGCTTCTGTTTTTTGAAGAGTTCTATAAAATCTGTCATTTCCTCAGGCTTGAGCATTGCCCATGTTCCAAACTTAAGATGCTTATGCATTGCTACAGAGGCTTAGCTCCAGGTTGGAAGACTTGCACAGATAACGTTTGATAATATACCTTTAAGGCTTTTGGGAAATTATGGATGTTTACTGCTGACTTTCGTCACTTGGAATTCATATCCATCTCTCTCTCTGTGCATACACACACACACACACACACACACACACACACACACACACACACACACACACACACACACACACACACACACACACAAACACACACATGTCTATATATATATATATATATATATATATATATATATATATATATATCTATATATATGTGTGTGTGTATATAGGTTTACCATGACAGTATTGAAACTTCCTCGGTCGACTGGCACATGGTCAAAAGGCGAAAAACACAGATAAAGAGAAAACCATGGTCAAAAGGCAGTTTCCCAGGTAGGCAGAATGTCGACCCAAAATCGATCGACTTGTGCTACAGTGTGTGGGTAGTGTAGGTTGATCATCTTGGTTCGACATTGTGCAGGGAGGTCGTGCTTCAGTGAGGAACAGGGATTTAGCCCATTTCCTCACTTTAGTGCGATCTCAGAGTTGGTATATTTAATATGCAGGGGGTGTGGGGGGTGCATGGTGGCATAGCCCCCCTGCAAAATAGTAGAAATAACATACCATTGACTATAGAGTTCAGTGGTATGTTAATGTGCATAACAGGAAGTGAATGATGTCACGTCATGCTATGAGGAATAAATCAAAACATGATGGTCGATTATTTCAGTTTCGCTTTGGGTTACAATTCGAAATTTCATATTCAGATTTTGGGTCGACCTTTGTTGTTGGTCAACTGAAGCTGATTCAAAATTTCAGTAGTAAACCTATATATATATATATATATGCATGTGTATACACACACACACACACACACACACACACACACACACACACACACACACACACACCTGCCCTCCCTGATAATTAGATAGTCTAACTCTGAGATCATACAGTCCTTGAAGAAAGGGAATATTCCCCTACCCAGGGATTGCTGATTTCACACACCTGTTGACCATCTGTCTGCACTGACCAAGTAGTGTCAGTGTTGTGTCCATCAACTGGGCTTCCTACATCTGTATATCTGTATATATTATATATATATACAGTGGACATAAAAAGTTTACACACCCGTGTTAAAATGCCAGTTTTTTGTGATATAAAAAAGTGAGACCACAATAAATCATTTCAAAATGTTCCCAGCGTTAATGTGACCTATAACCTGTACAATTCAATTGAAAAACAAACAAATCTATTAGGGGAAAAAATATAAAAAATAAAAAACGTACAATAAGCTGTTTTTATAAGTTGTGCACACTCTTAAACTAATACTTTGTTGAAGCACCTTTTGCTTTAATTACAACATTCAGTCTTCTTGGGTAGGAGTCTATCAGCATAGCACATCTTGACTTGGCAATATATGCCCACTCTTCCTTGCAAAAGTGTTCCAAATCTGTCAGATTGCAAGGGTATCTCTTGAGCATAGCCCTCTTCAGGTCACCCCCACAGATTTTCTATTGGATTTAGGTCTGGGCTCTGGCTGGTGCTTTCCAAAACTTTAATTTCCTTCTGGTGAAGCCATTCTTTTGTTGATTTGGATGCATTCTTGGTGTCATTGTCGTGTTGAAAGGTGACATTCCTCTTCATCTTCAGCTTTCTAGCAGATGCCTGACAGTTTTGGGCCAAAAGTGACTTGTATTTGGAACTGTTCATAATTCCCTCCACCTTGACTAAAGCCCCAGCTCCAGCTGAAGAAAAGCAACCCAAAAGCATGATACTGCCACCAACATGCTTCACCATGGGGATGGTGTTCTTTTGGTGATGCAAAGTGTTGTTTTTGTGCCAAACATACCTTTTGGAATTGTGGCCAAAATGTTCAACCTTGGTCTCATCAGACTATAACACATTTTCCCACATGCTTTTGGGAGACCTGATATATTGTTTTGCAAATTTTAGCCAGGCCTGGATGTTTTTCTGTGTAAGAAAAGGCTTCCATCTTGCAACCCTACCCCATAGCCCAAAAATATGGAGAATACATGAGATTGTTACTTGCCAGAAATTCCTGCAGCTCCTTCAGTGCTGCTGTAGGTCTCTTGGCAGCCTCCCTGATCAGTTTTCATCTTGTCTTTTCATCAATTTTGGAGAGATGTCCATTTCTTTGCATCGTCACTGTTGTCCCATATTATCTCCACTTTTTAATGACTGTCTTCACTGTATTCTATGGCATATCCAATGCTGTGGAAAGTTTTTTGTACCCTAATCGTGACTGATACCTTTCAACAATGAGATCCCTTTGATGCATTGTAGGCTGTCTGCGAACAATGGCTTTTGCTGTAGCAGGCAACTGAGTAAATATCAGGAAAATCCTACTAGGACAGCTGAACTTTATTTGGGACTAATCAAAGTCTCTTTAATTGATGGCAGGTGTGTACCCAAGAAGACTGAATGCTGTTGCTGTTGTTTTTCTTTCGGCTTTTCTCAGTTAGGGGTTGCCACAGCGGAACTCCGGTCCACTAATGATTGGCAGTCGATTTTTTTGGTGCCGAGGTGCCAGCCTGATGCCCAACCTTCAACTAAGGCACGCCCATTCACACATGTCTTTCGAACGCCACTCGGTCGCGGGGAGGACATGCAGACTCCATCAAAAGGTGCTTCAACAAAGTATTAGTTTAAGGGTGTGCACACTTATGCAACAAGCTTATTGTGCATTTTTTATTTTTTATATTTTTTCCCCTAACAGATTTGTTTATTTTTCAATTGAATTGTACAGGTTACAGGTCACATTAAAGGTGGGAAAAGTTTTGAAATGATTTATTGTGGTGTCATTTTTTTATATCACAAAACCATGCCATTTTATCAGAGGTGTGTAAACTTTTTCTATCCACTGTATATATATATATATATATATATATATATATGTATTTATGTATGTATTTTTATATATATATATTTATATACACACACACACACACACACACATATATATATATATATATATATATATATATATATATATGCATTTATCTATCTCTCAATTTAAAAATATCTGTCTATCCATAGCTGTCTGTCTCTCTCTCTCTCTCTATATATATATATATATATTTATGTGTGTGTGTGTGTGTGTGTGTGTGTATGTGCATTATATATTAACACGTGTTTTGTATATAGACACGTGTGTGTGAATGTAGGATTACTATCTGAAGGTTGAGGACAACAAACTCAAAGACAGTAATCCTGAAATTAGTGACATCCAAAAGAGTCAAAACTCAAAAGTTCAGAAAAAAAAAAGAACGGACAGTGTAATTCCCTATCACCCTGCACCCAGGAACAAACCCTAACATGATTCATGCTGGGAGGCATGTCCAGGGGTTTGACATTATAGCTAGTAGCTCTTCTGAATATCTGTGCTATTGTCTTGGTATTTCTGTAGTCAAGGTTATAGTCCTGCATCTTGTGATTGCAACCCATTTATGTATGTATTCACACATCAACAGAGAAGGATCAGTCTGGTCAGGCTTATAGCATTGCCTGTCAGTATACAGTTCTAGTCCCATAAGAGGACTTAGGGGAGTTGAGGAAGAATGAAAATGGACAATGCAGATGTCTAGTTATGGTAAAAACATATCTTTTAAGTCTGATGTTGTCCTTTTCATTCTTCCTCAAAGTATGCTGACCTTGAGTGGCCCTCATGAAAGGATATTCCGGAGTGCCGCCTTTTCTGGAAATAATATCCAGTTTGTAATGAGTAAAAAAGTTATGAGCAGTGGACCATGGAACTGCAGCGCGCATATTGTCAGTAGATGTTCTTGACCAAAAAGCAGATGATGTAGCAATCAATCTGGTTGAATGAGCATTGGGAGGTTTAGATAATGTAATGCCGTTCTGAGAATTAATCCATGAAATACAGTCTGTTATCCATTTTGCTAAAGTAACTTAACTCATCCTTTTTGGAGGAAAAGAAAGAAAAAGTTTGTCTGACTTTTTGATTTGTTTTGTCCTGTGAAGATAAAAACATAGTTGTATGTGTACATCATGGAGATGCTATATGTACTCTCCTTTATTTTTAAAATTTGTAAAGAAAACTGGTGATTGAATAGATTGGTTAATGTTATTTTCAGAAGCCACTTTAGGTAAAAAGGAAGGTTTAGTCTGTAAGGAAACCCTTTCCTTATGAAAAATTATGTAAGGAGTTTTTGGAGAAAGAGCCTGGAGTTCAGATATTCTCTTTGTAGAAGTAATGGCTACTAAGAAAACTGTTTTCCATGATAGCAATTTAAATTCGATGTAGCTGGAAGAGTGTTAGACCTTGTAGCACAACTGTCAGAGCCCAAGGTAGTGAGGGATCCTTTATTGGAGGCCTTAGGAGGAAAATTACTTACATGAAAGCTTTACATAGTTTAGACAAAGCTAGAGAAACATATCTGTTCCCCATGAGAAAACGGGAAATAGCTGCCAGTTGAAGTTTAATTGTAGAGAAAGTAGCTCCTCCTTCAAAAAGAGTTGTCAAGAATTGTAGAATTGTAGAGACTGGGGCAAAAAAAGGGTCAATTTCCTTATTCAAAGCCTGAAGGGAGGATCTTTTCCATTTGCTTTTGTATACTTTTTTGGTAAATTCTTTTTCAGATCCCTAATTCTAACCTCAATAAAGGTTTATTAGAGCTTTTCAAGCACCAAGGTTGTGAATTAATGGAGCTTCTCATGAAACACAACTAAAGGACTATTGATGGATTTTTTAATGAGGCTACTGAACTTGACTGTGTCATCACAAAGGATTTATTTGAAAACCACCTTGACCGATATAAGAATATATTTTGTAACATTGACAAAGTCATTTCAGGTATCAAAAATCAGAAGGAGAAGAAATTAGAAAGGGACAGAAATTAGAAAGGGACAGGCTTGATTCCCAGAATGGGCCAGCTTACCCTAAGCCATCTACAAAAGGGGGCTTCATGCTAGATCAAAGGGAAGAGTACAGTGTTACCACTGGGGAAAAAAACACAAAAAATACTGGTGATGGGATGAAGAATGAAAGAATAACAAACGTCTTTTTTTTTTTAAAGAAGTTTGTTATTGTTTTGTTCCTCATGCCATCACCAGTATTTTTTGTGATTATTATACTGGTTGAAGTGTTCCTGTGGTTCGTAGTGTTACCACCAAATCAACGGGTGTTACTGATGAAGAATTTCCCCCTTTAGAGTAGGCCCCTTTAAGAATATTTGAGTGGCTGATGAACTGGAGGAATCCACATCAAGTAGTACAGAACCAATACAAGATGGAATTGGGTTATCATTTTCAACAGAACAAGTTGAGGGGAAATCGCAACAAGAGGAGGAATTAACTTGGTCTATGTGTTCAGCAGACAGGGACTTGACCAAACCTGACAACTACAGACCGTTTATTGTTACAAATGCTACAGGTGACTTTAAAATGTATAATTTTACCACCAACTTATATGGATGTGAACATTCTGACCTTCTTAGAAAAGGTCAAAACATGCCAGCATTAAAGAACAAAATTGAAAATGTACTCAATTTAAAGCTCTAGCTAAGAAAACTCACTTTTAGGTTGTTATTTAAAGATAGTAGCATTGAATATGAACCCAATCAGTTGTACAGAAAAAGTGTTTTGAATCTACCCTTCCCATTACCCCTAATTCTATTTGAAAAATTGTGTGAATATGACTTCATGATATTTTTACAGGGTAACTGTGATGCTGTAGACCTTAATGTATTGAAGTCTGAATATGGGCTGCTTAAACAACTTAGTAAGGACAAAAATTTGAGCGTAATGAAACCTGATAAGGGTGGGGGTATTTATTATGTATAGGACAGATTACATTAACAAAATGAATGGGCATTTGTTTGATGATGACTTTTAAGAAGAGACCTCTTTAAGTTTTGTTAATACAATCTATAGCAAAATAGATTTTATGATAAAAGACATGGGACCATTCAAGTCCAACAATGTGGAATAACGTTAAAAAGGTTCACTACATTAATAGTTAAGAAAACTAGGTCTTCTGAATAACCCAGGTGATGTTGAACTCAGACATTCTTTTATCACCACTTACACAGTAAATTATGACAGTATCTTGTGGATTTTTACAAAGAACTGGAAGATTTTTTTCTTGTTTTGATGGGCTAACTGAATTGCTTGGTGACAAACCCCGTGTAGTATACAGGAAAAGAAAATCTTTGAAGAATTATTTAGAAACCTTTGACTGTGCTACTTTGTATAGCAACAACAAAAGATATGGGACCTTTAGGCGTGTTTTTTTCACGCAATGCAAATTTATGTTAGAGAAGGAAACAGTCACGGTTAACAAATATTTGATTAGAGCAACGTTTCATTGCACCTGTAATTCTATGAGGGTGATTTAACTTGCCATATGTCAACCGTGTTCTGGTTTTTATGTTGGTAAAACCCAGAAGAGATTAAGAGACCGGATATACAAGCATAACCTAGATATTAGGACAAAAATAGTAATAACCACTTTACAAACATATTTCTAAAAATCCAAACCATCAGTTTGTTTTGTTTTTTTTTTTTTTTTTGGTTAGACATGGTAACAAAAAAGCCTAGGGGTGGACCTTGGGGATATTTGATTGAAGCAAGGGAAGTTTTGTGGGAAATTGGGCTAATTGCATTTATGCACCCTGGGCTGAATGAGCAGATATGGATTAGAAGCATTTTTAGACTTAATTCTAATGTAGTTTAAAAAATATATTCATAATAACTGTAAAATAATGTATTGTATTATTTCTTGAGCATGATGTATTGGTTTTGGACATTTGGGGGTATATATATATATATATATATATATATATATATATTGGAATTTTTAAAAGTTACTGTGTTTTTAAATCAAGTTACAGTGTAACCTAATTAGATTGATTTGAACATGAGATATATTGGAGTGTTATTTAAATTGTTTTAGCATTTTAAAGTGCTTGATTCTAATGAAGTCTAAGTTATAATCATACAAAAGTGCTTAATCTTTTGTTTGTCAACAATATAGATTATTAAAACACCAGTGTTAACTGTTTCTTTTGACCAGTGTCTGGTTTTGTGTATTGTGGAATAATTATTTTTTAGAAACCAATATAAAGTCCCATACAGGGGAAGAAATCCTGAGCTGTCAGTTACTACAGTTCCTCATAGGGCTCAAATGTTGGGATGTTGGATCCCTGATGGCTGTGGGGATCCAGAGTTGGCTCCAGTAGCCTTGAGGTATAACAAAGATGAGGCTGTAGGAAGGGGAACCATACTTGCTAAGGCCAGAAAGGGGCAGTGAGGATTACTGAGCTCTTCAGCCTGCTTGCTTTCTGTAAAAACTGTGAATCAAGGGAAGAGGAGGGTAAACACAAAGGAGACTCAAGGGCCAAATATGAAGTAGAGCATCTCTTGGTGACTCCCCCTGAGCGGGGATTAGAGCGAAGTACCTGCTGCACTTGTTGTTGAGGGGAGTGGCAAATAGGTCACAGTAAGATCAACTCCAATGCTGGAAGATCAGCTCCACCACAGACTGATTGAGAAACTACTCGCAGGGTATCAGAATGGATTTACTTAGTTTGTCCACTAGTATGTTGGTTTTCCCTTGAATGTGCATCGCAATTAGAAAGTGGTTTGATGAGATCACCCATTCCCATACTCTCATGGCCTCTCTGCAAAGGGGATAAGATTGAGCTCCTCCTTGTTTGTTGATGTACCAGACAGCAGACATGTTATCAGTCCGAATCACAATAGTCCCTAATTGGAGAGTATCACGAAATGCCTGCAATGTTTACAGGACTGCTATTTTCTCTAGGACATTGATATGCAACTTGGTCTCTAGGGTGTCTTGGGAGGACCACGTGCCTTGGACCATTTTTCCCAAGAAATGCCCCTCACCCCAATTGAAAAGTGTTTGTGGTCACTGTGGCCATTGCGGTTGGTAGAACCAAGGGTCTGCTTAGATGAAGATTAGCTGATTGCATCCACCATCAGATGTGTTGTTTGCAAACTGGAGAAAGGATAGGGGTTGATATAGAATGGACCACTGTACAGCTAAGGACCATTGAAGAACCCACATAAAGAAGCATGCCAAAAGAAGTAGCATGATGGCTGCTGACATGGAACCTAGTGTTTGCACTACTGACCATGCTGGAGGAGCTGAATGAGCAAGGAGAAAATGGACCTGGCTTCTGAGATTGGAAACAAGATGAGGCGGTAAAGACACTATTTATGTTGATGTATCTAGAAGAGCATCAATGAACTTCAGGCTCTGTACTGTTGCTAGGTTTGACATGGCATGATCTATGGTTATGCCCAATGAATTGCAAATCTTGAGCAAATAGTCCCTGACATGTAGAAGGAGATGCTTGGAGGGGGCAGTGAGGAGCCAGTCATCTAGCTATGGAAACACACGGAATCCTTTCAGTGTTGAATGAGTTGTCACTACTGCCATGCACTTGGTAAACACCCTGGGAGCTGTGGTGAGTCCAAATGGCAGAGCTCTGAATTGGTAGTGACTGGCTCCCAGCCAAAAGTGTAAGTGTGTTTGGGAGCACCTGTCTATTTTGGTGTGATGGTATGCATCCTGAAGATTTACTGAGCACATCCAATCATCCTTGTGAAGAAATGGCAGCATGGACTGTACCGTGACCATTTGGAACTTCGAGTTCTTCACATACTGATTCACTTTGCTTAGATCCAAAATTGTTCTGATGTCCTCTGTTTTCTTTGGCACTAAAAAGAAGTTTGAGTAAGTTCCAAATCATATTTGGTCTGGTGGGACCTTTCGGATGACCCTTCTGTCTTGCAGCTTTTGGATTTCTTGTGCTCCTGCCTTCCTTCGACTGAGTAGAATGTCAGGAAGTTTCTTCCTTTTGCTAGATGGAAGAAGGAAAAATGGTATGTAATAACCCCTTCATATTATGCTTAGCACCCATGTATCTTGTGTTATACTTGTCCACACATCTGGGTGCAAAGTCAGTCACTCCCCAACTGCCTCCAGAGTTGGGCAGTCAGGCAGCGCTTCAGCAGCGCTGAAAGGGCCTGTCTGAAAAAGAATCTCAGAAGCCCTGATTCTGCAGACCACCTCTACTGCTAGGGTGATGTCTACCATTGAAATTTCCTTCAATGCCTCTGGAGGAATTGTCACTGCAGAGATCTTGGAAAAATCCCTGTGCTTTCTGGAACCATATCTTCTTGCTGCCTCTCTGATTCTTGGAAAAAGTTTGTTGAGGGGAAGAAAACTTGATTCCCATGGCAGACAGAATATTTCCATCTTGTTCACTGCAGGTAAGCATCTATTTTATTGATGGCCCAAACAAAGAAGTGCCATCAAATGGGATGTTAATAAAGGACATCTTAAAAGGTTCTGCAAAGTCACAAAGTCGCATCCATGCATGTCTCCTTATGGCAATACCTGAACTTGCTGCTCATGAAGTTCCTTCAGCAGTGTGAGAGATCAACCTCATTGTGAAGCACTGGATATGAACAAGAGAATGGCCAGTGGGGAGGATGTCCTTTGGAAATCTTCAGCAGACACGAACTCTGAGAGAGTATTTGAAAGCTGCTTGGTCAAATCTCTCTGACGTTGAGTAAAATGTGCCAGGTAATTTAGTGACATAAGGGCAAAAGTTGCTGAGGCAAAAACTCACTTTCCAAACCTATTCAACACTCTAGACTCCCTGTTAGGGGGATGGACAGCAGACGTCTGTTCCTCTAGCTCTTTCTTGATGGCTGGCACCACCACCATAGCATCAACCGGGACCGCTTTGCTCCAGTACAGTCTGTCAGTCAGAGGGGCTAAAAACTTGTCAGGTCTTTTAGAAATGGGTGTGACAGGATCAGGTTCCTTCCAAGCTCAACAGGCAACTAGATCAAAAAATTTGTCTGCCAGGGAGTAACCCAAGACTTAGATGGGCCATAACCAAAAGCCGCCAAAAAATCAATTCTTCTGGTGAGGGGTTTTGGGAAGACCAGCAACCTTTCTGTTTTTGGATTTCTAAAATCTCTCCAAAGGAGATGTCATCTGGTGGTGATCTGGGGGACCCTCCTTCATCAAAATCTATGTCCTCCATGAGAGACTCCCATTATGCAGTCAGTGTGTCTCCTTTTGCACATCCATTTCTGATGTACCTCTTCCTTGGGATGCTCAAGTGAGGTGTCGGAAGAGAGGGGAAGTTCTTGTAATGGAACTGGCTGGACACTTATTGGTTCTGGCTGTCCCTGTAGAATAGGTCTGAGTGACTCAGAGCTGAAAACTGTTGGAAGTAAAGGAGAAGGATCCAAAACATGAGATGGCTGTTCTCTGTGGACAGAAAAGCCCTTTCCACCACCTCGAAACTCACTGGACCCAGATAGACCATGACCAGACTCCTCAGAGCCAAAACTCTCATGAAAGCAGGTCCAGATCTCCCTCAGATCCACGTCTCAGGGGGTGGAACTGGATCTGAACTTTCCAGGGCTGAGGTTTTGAGAGGAAGGGATGGATCTAACAAAATCAGAGCTGAGCCTATCCCTTCAAATCTGACCCTGACACTTTAGCTCAGAAACCCATTCTGATCCGACCTATCATTGGAGTGGAGGAAGAAGTCTTCCTTGGATCTGACAACAGACCTCACTGGGATCTTAAATCCTGGGGCTCCAAAACCACTGAATGGATTGGATAAGGAGAGAAGTGGTAGCCATACTCATGGAATCGACAGGGGACGGAGCTGTTAAGACCCCCATCTAGATCCGAACTCTGAGAAACTTTTGCATCATCCCATCCACATCCATTCCAGCAAGCTTCTGGAGGACCTAGAGGAAGAAGTGGATGGAGGCCTTGAATGCCTCTTAGGAGTTTGAAGCAATCTTAAAGGCGGGGTAGGTGAAATTGGTTTAATGGCAAACTCAGGCACAGTACTCCTATAATAGGTACCTTGCTTCAGATCTGATGGTCTAGGATCCATTGGTATCATAGTAGGGCTTATGTTGATCACTGAAGTTCAAGCCTTAGGATCCAAAGGCTTCGATTTTGATTGTCACATCTTAGGATCTGATAGCGTGGATCCAATATTTTTCTAGTCTTTGTTGGAGGCTCTGAGGAAGACCTGGGGGACGTCAGAGGAGAGTGCTTCCTTTGCACCAGAGGAGCAGACTTGCTATGCTTGGAGGGCGTTTGAGCCCCTGAAGAAGAGATACAAGGAAGAAGACCTCTTATAATCAATTTATTTCTTCTGTCCGCTAAAGCTCTAGGGTTGAACATGAAGCAGATCTTGTATGCAGTGTCCAAATGTCCAGCCCCAAGACAGTTACACTCACTCTTTCTGTGCATCTGAATTAGGGATATTATGCCCATAAGAAGTACACTTTTTAAAGTCTGTGTGTTTGTCAGACATTTTTGAAGAAAGAACATCCACACTATCATTATAAGAGAGAATTTTAAGAAGGCAAAAAACTAAGCAAAAAAATTTTTGTCTTGTTTTTTTTTTTTAATAGGTAAAGGTAGAAAGGAGAAAGAAAGGCTTAATTACCAACTGCAGTGAACACCCCCTTTACTATATATACTAACTCCAGGGTCGCACTACAGTGGGGTAAAGGCCATCTACAACTTTCGGTGAAATGTGTTTCGGTGAATTGTGTTTTCGGTGAAATGAGCTTTCTGTGAAAAGTGCACTCTAATTTGATTTTCGGTGAAATGTGCTTTCGGTGAATAGTAGTAGATCCATATATATATATATATATATATATATATATATATATATATATGTAAAACTCATAAAAACCTTTTGCTAGCACTTGAGAGCTTGGAACCTGCATCTGTTTGCAGCGGTGGCAAACAAGATCTGAAGCTATATGAATGAAGTAAGGCATTATGGGAAGAAGGAGGTGCTCAAGAGCTGGATCTGAAGTCTGAATATGTGGCCAGATTGGTTCCGAGGATCATATCTGAACCCATACATTGAGGAAGAATAAAAAGAACAACATCGGCTGCATTATGATGCTCACATAACTAGGTTTATAGTCAGAGCTGCTAGTAGCTTTTTAATGTAGTTTATAGTTCTGATAATATACTTTGATAGGCAGTAGCAGTTCATTCTACATCCTTCTTGTGCAGTGATTGAAGATTCATATCTGCCTGTAGACTTACTGAATGTCTAACAACCTTTTTTTTTTCTCTCTTCCCTCCCAGACAGTATCTTTATTTTCCATTTATTCTTTTTCACTTCTTTTCTACATATGTAAATAATGGTAGTCTGAACACACCCATTATCTGCAGAAAAATGTCTTTTTCTTTGCTGCTGTGATAGTCAAAATTACTTAATGCCATATGTTGTACGTGTACTGTCTCTACCTATTGTAATAATTTTATCTGTATTACTGTTATTATCTTCTCCAGGCTAAGACTGAAATTGGTCCCTTGACATCCAGAACTCTGCCATGGTCAACAAATTAAAAGTAAATAAATGTGGATTACTGAATACTGGTGGCTCAGCATATGGAACATTACAGTGTCCATCATGTTTTGAGTATTTTTCCATTGTCTTTCTCTTAGTTGTATTCTGCTATAGATGTCAAATTCTGCCATGGAGACACTTGAAAATAGTGAGCAGCAATGACAAGGTCAGAAGTAAAGTTTACCTTATATTGTCAGATTTAATAAAATGTTTTAGACTGAGTGTCTTGTTTCATAGGCATTAGAAGTTCTGCAACTCTTGGCTGACCATGAATGTATGCAGTATTACTTTCCCTATTCATTTGTGGTTTCTAAGTACTTGATTGGTTAATGCAGTTTCCATAACTCCCACGGTGGTGTACTAGGTATAAACTGGTACAACTGTATTAGCTGTGAGCAATATAGCTTCTAGATCCAACAAATGAAGAATGTTCATCAGTGTGGGTCAATTATTAACTCTTAGTGGGAGAGAGTGCCAAATAAATTGTCAAATGGTAAATATTTTGGATCTGATAAAGTGTGTTAATTATAATTTAATGTCAGTCCAAATATCTGAACTGCAGCACCTTTGCATAATTCTTATACATCTGGCATGAAGCTGCAGATTCATTAATAATCACACTTGTGGCTACACAAGATGAAAAATATAGGATTACTTCTGGCTGCCACAGGTTACTAAGAAAAAAAATAGTTTACTCATATTGTATTTCCATTATTTTTTAAATATTCACTCATTCATACCTCTTAGCTGTACAGATTTTTGCAGAATGTCCAGATTTTTGCCTCATATTTTTGGTCTGTTTTTCATAAAGTTCTGGTTTTCTGGCAAATAAGTGGCAAATCATTAAAGATTGAAGTTAGAAAATAATGACATACATTTGAGTTTCAGACTTCAAACCCTTCAGAAAATCGATGCAAAACTTTCTAACTTTGTAAGAGCAATATTTAAAACTGTCCCTATTTTGGGCCTTTGTCCCACTTTTATTTATGGCTTTATCCAGATTTCTTGCTCTAAGAGGTTGAGAGGTATGACTCATATGCATGTCAGCTGAGAAGTTATCACAGCTGCTGAGCTTGTGACCTGGATATAACAGACATTAAAAATGAATAAGAGGCATGGCCAAGATGCCAGTCTAATAGCAGAAATCCATACCTCTGCTTAGATTTTAATATCCTGACAGGAAATATAGTTTAATTTTTAGAAAAATCTAACTAAAAGTATATTAAAAGTTAGATTAACATAGACTCTTTATTATTTTCTAAAAATTAATACATAGTCAAGAGAATTTTTAATTATTCCTGTCAAGAAGTTTTTTACTGGAGATCTCAACATGAGCAACTGGAAGAACCCACACCAGGAGAGTGCAGTGAAGAAAGAACTACATCTTATAGTAACAAACATCCAAGAACTGTCACTAAAAACATGAGCAACGTGAAGAACCCACACCAGGAGAGTGCAGTGAAGAAAGAACTACACCTTATAATAACAAACATCCAAGAACTGTCACTAAAAACATGAGCAACGTGAAGAACCCACACCAGGAGAGTGCAGTGAAGAAAGAACTACATCTTATAATAACAAACATCCAAGAACTGTCACTAAAAACATGAGCAACGTGAAGAACCCACACCAGGAGAGTGCAGTGAAGAAAGAACTACATCTTATAATAACAAACATCCAAGAACTGTCACTAAAAACATGAGCAACGTGAAGAACCCACACCAGGAGAGTGCAGTGAAGAAAGAACTACATCTTATAATAACAAACATCCAAGAACTGTCACTGAAAACATGAGCAACTCAAAGAACCCACACCAGGAGAGTGCAGTGAAGAAAGAACTACATCTTATAATAACAAACATCCAAGAACTGTCACTAAAAACATGAGCAACGTGAAGAACCCACACCAGGAGAGTGCAGTGAAGAAAGAACTACATCTTATAATAACAAACATCCAAGAACTGTCACTAAAAACATGAGCAACGTGAAGAACCCACACCAGGAGAGTACAGTGAAGAAAGAACTGCATCTTATAATAACAAACATCCAAGAACTGTCACTAAAAACATGAGCAACGTGAAGAACCCACACCAGGAGAGTGCAGTGAAGAAAGAACTACATCTTATAATAACAAACATCCAAGAACTGTCACTAAAAACATGAGCAACGTGAAGAACCCACACCAGGAGAGTGCAGTGAAGAAAGAACTACATCTTATAATAACAAACATCCAAGAACTGTCACTAAAAACATGAGCAACTCAAAGAACCCACACCAGGAGAGTGCAGTGAAGAAAGAACTACATCTTATGATAACAAACATCCAAGAACTGTCACTGAAAACATGAGCAACGTGAAGAACCCACACCAGGAGAGTGCAGTGAAGAAAGAACTACATCTTATAATAACAAACATCCAAGAACTGTCACTAAAACATGAGCAAAACTGACCTAGATACTAGAGTGACAGAAAATGAACATCAAACAAAGACCAAAGAATATATGAATTCCACTCTACATCGATCCCTTAAAACCTTATTCATATATGGACAGTCTAAAAAAAAAAACTAACTATTCTCTGTCTCATATCACCTACTTAGGCGATCTCTGCTTGACTTACAAGAACATGCATAACCCAGAGAGTGCAGTGAAGAAAGAACTACATCTTATAATAACAAACATCCAAGAACTGTCACTAAAACAACGAGGAACCCAGAGCAGGAGAGTGCAGTGAAGAAAGAACTACATCTTATAATAACAAACATCCAAGAACTGTCACTAAAAACATGAGCAACGTGAAGAACCCACACCAGGAGAGTGCAGTGAAGAAAGAGCTACATCTTATAATAACAAACATCCAAGAACTGTCACTAAAAACATGAGCAACGTGAAGAACCCACACCAGGAGAGTGCAGTGAAGAAGAAAGAACTACATCTTATAATAACAAACATCCAAGAACTGTCACTAAAAACATGAGCAACGTGAAGAACCCACACCAGGAGAGTGCAGTGAAGAAAGAACTACATCTTATAATAACAAACATCCAAGAACTGTCACTAAAAACATGAGCAACGTGAAGAACCCACACCAGGAGAGTGCAGTGAAGAAAGAACTACATCTTATAATAACAAACATCCAAGAACTGTCACTAAAAACATGAGCAACGTGAAGAACCCACACCAGGAGAGTGCAGTGAAGAAAGAACTACATCTTATAATAACAAACATCCAAGAACTGTCACTAAAAACATGAGCAACGTGAAGAACCCACACCAGGAGAGTGCAGTGAAGAAAGAACTACATCTTATAACAACAAACATCCTAGAACTGTCACTAAAAACATGAGCAACGTGAAGAACCCACACCAGGAGAGTGCAGTGAAGAAAGAACTACATCTTATAATAACAAACATCCAAGAACTGTCACTGAAAACATGAGCAACTCAAAGAACCCACACCAGGAGAGTGCAGTGAAGAAAGAACTACATCTTATAATAACAAACATCCAAGAACTGTCACTAAAAATGGACAAATTCGAAAACAAAATGGATATTATCAAATAATGCAGTAAACCACTGGAACTTCTAAATGGAATAGTAAAAGAACAATCTGAACAGATTCTTGCCTTAGAGGAAACATTAACTGACCTAGATACTAGAGTGACAGAAAATGAACATCACAATGAATTTCTTCTGAAACAAAAGACCAGGTTGATTGAGAAACTGGAAGACCTTGAAAGTAGATCAACAAGGAATAGCATAAGAATATATGGAATTCCTCACTCTACTCTTCCCTCATTAGGCCAATCATTGAGTACAAAGCCCTTTTTGGCATGTACCTCATTAAACACCTGCAACAACTGGAGAGGCCGCAAAAGTACCTCACAAAGAGGATCCTAGGCCTTAAACATTTGTCCTATATGGACAGTCTAAAAAAAACTCCAACTATTCTCTGTCTCATATCACCTACTTAGAGGCGATCTCTGCTTGACTTACAAAGCCATGTCTGACCCAGCTCTGTTAGAAATGTTACAGCTAAAGAAATCCCAATCCCACCACATGCTCCAGAGACCTCAACCTCATTACCACAATCAACAGAACATGCTGGAGGGACAGATTCATAACCCAGAGACTGCCCATGCTATGGAATAGACTTCCCATACATGTCAAGCAGCGCACCTCACTGGCCCTCTTCAAGAGTAATGTTGATGAGTGGATGGGAAATAGAAAATTCACCCCAGGAATCACTCCAGTGGCTTTACTCGATGGATGTACTGGGAACTAAGGTCGGGTGGCACGATGACAGGGTAATCCTATGGGCTAGGCTTGTAAAGGCTTTAGGGCCATTAGCCTAGTACACACCTGTGAACCTATGAACCTATAAGAGGGTGCTAATATAATTCAGGTCCTCAATAAGTAGGTTTCATTGACACTAATCATGCCTGAATCCCTCTCTTTTGGAATTGAAAGGGCTCATTGGTCCCTGGCAAATCCAGCTTCATCTCTGAGTTCATCTAATGCCAGGTCTATAATAGTTAGATTTCTTTCCTTGCAAGACAAGGACTTTGTGCTGAAATTAGCTTGGACTAATTCCCCTAGCAAGATGGGTGAAAAAGTTATTCATTTTGACAATGACTACATCTCTACCATCATATCCAGAAGAAAGGAGTGTGTTCCTCTAATTAAGTCCTTGAAAAAAGCCAATATTAAAGCTCAAATCATTTTTCTGCAAGAATAAAAAACACCTTGCCAGAAGGAGTGAAGAGCTTTGATTCCCTATAAGAAGCAGTAGAATTTATCCAAAAGAAGAAAATACTGTCGGACATAGAAGAAGTGGAATGGTCATACCAGAGTTTGAAGAGACAGGCAACAAAAAATGGATGGTCTGTGAAGGTAGGAGCAAACAAAACTAAGAAACTAAAGGATAAATGAATACATTCCTTCTAATTTTAAATGCTTTGTTTTATGAATCATAATATATTTGATTCTGGAAAGTCTCTATTCTGTAAGGAAATGTGAATCATCTTTATTATTAACTTTCTCTTTTCCTTTATATATCTACCTCTTATAATTACATAATAGTACTGAGTATTTAAATAACATTCTCTCTCTTTCTCTCTTTCTCTCTCTCCTTTCTTCCTATTCTTTTTTGTTACTAATGTTCCTTTTCTCTCTTTTCCCCATTATAAGTACTTTACATACTTTTCCCTTTTAAATAACTACAAATGATGTATGTCTTATAATTCTTCAGTGATAGTATAATTTGACTTAATACCAAAGTGTATTTTTTCTAGTGGGTCAGTGGTGGGGTAACAAGGTGTTTCTGATTAGTGTTTCTTTTTAGACTCTTTTTAATTAGATACATATAAACATTAATACAGTACATTAATGGTGTTTTACAGATAGCTAAATATAAGTTATATATACTAGGCTCCTTCTCTCTCTCTCTCTCTCTCTCTCTGGTCTGGTTAATTGGTGGGTAAATGATTGAAATGTTATAATATGAGTTCTGATTTGAGGCAGCTGTTGTTACTTCTAAATAGCTGTTTTTATATGAAAAGGTTATTTTTTTCATTATGTTAATGTTTTGTGATGAAACTGGTGGTCTGTGTGACTGTTCTCATTGTGGAGATTCATGACATGCACTGACAAGGCAGCTTGAGCTTTTTTTTTTTTGCATTCTGTAAACTCTAAAAGCTTCAAGATCTGAATTTCCTGATGAAAATGCTTTTGTCTTCACTAGAGACAACTTCTGTTGTGCATGAGCCTATTTAGATATATTTTTAACAAGTTTATGAAGCTGCAGCTTGAGGAAACAACAGTGATGACATCATTTGACCTTTTGAACTTGTTAAATGGTTGTACTTAGAATTCTTTTCTCTTGAAATTCTTTTATCCTTCACTTAGATACTTTAAATGGTAAAGAATTACTTCTGATAAAAGTGTTTGACTCCTTTGAAAATGCCTATGTTCTCTTACAGATGCATGCATTCTGGATATTCAGTGACACTATTAGTAACTAAATGACATCAAGTGAACTAGGAGCTGCATTAGAAAACTCATTATGCATATTAACATCAGACTTATGTTACATAACTAAACCTTTAGTAACTAAACAGAGGGTTGTGAGGCCCCCTTTTTTCCTCTCTCTCTCTCTCTCTCTCCCCCCTTCCTGATGAAAGACATCAACATAGATATTGTTAATACATCTGAGTAGTATGTGTATAATTGCAAAATATAATAGTTATGTTGTAATAAATGTTATATATATATTCAACAGATCCTTACATCAAAAATGTTAGATAGATGACTGACAAAATGGTTAAATCATCTGATGTTTCTTGAAAAGTCTTGGAAATATTGACAATCTTCTTAACCTTCAGCTTCTAATGTTTATACATACTTTGATCTGTTGTGTATTTCTGGCATATCTACGTATTAGAGGTGCTATTATTATATGTGACATATTCATATAGCTTCAGATATATTGGACACTCTCATTCTAATGTATAATTCATGAATTCAGAATTCTTTAGTTGCTTTCATAATGTTTTTCTTTTTTGGTTTAATACTATATTCTAAGCAGAGATGGATAATTTGTGTTTTTTGGTATTGGAGAGGTGGTACATGGATGGTTTAGTTAAGTTTTTAACTAAACCAGAAACTTTATGTTTCATGTATGTGTTTGTAAATGGTTTTAGGTTTTTGAAAGTAGTGCTTAATACATGTTATGCATCCATGATAAATAAGTTTTCAGTAGATTTCAAGTCAACAAGGAAGAAAGGTATTTCAGTTAGTAATAGCATACACATTATAGTCAATGGCTTATAAATGTTTATCATTAAATATTAATGGTTTGAACAATAATGTCAAAAGAGCTGGTTTGCTTAAATATATCAAAATGCATAAAGCCCAGATCATCTTTTTACAGGAAACCCAGCTATTAAAAAAAGATCTACAAAAATACTCATTCAATGGCCATACCATTCTGGCTGATTCATGTTTTAAGACTAAGAGAAAGGGCACTCTTATTCTATGGAAAAATACTTATACTATGCCAAGAATTATAGATACAATTTCAGATAAAGATGGGATGCTAAGCATGGTTATTTTGGAAATCAGTAGGAAGTATTATACTTTGATTAATACATACTGGATACCAGGACTAAGTACTAAATATGTTGACAAATATCTGGACCTGATTACTTTAAATGCAAAAGGGGAAATTATAGCAACATGTGATTTTAACTGTCTATTATCAGGCAATGATACTTCTAAAAATGGTAAAATAAAACTAACATCTCAAGCCAAGAAGTTAAATAACTTTACAAACCAGATGAACCTTAAAGATATACATGGTCTAAGAGAACATTATTCCTTATTCTATACTCACTATTCATATCAGTTTGGTACACAAACAAACATTGATAAGGTCTTTATATCAAATAATATATACTCTAAAATAAGTGACGGATCTATAATGCCTTGTCCATTTTCGGTCCACAATGCTATAAACCTTACATTAACTACGCATACAGATGATTTAAGATTTCTACAGAGAATTCCTGCTTACATAACTAAGTTAAAAGACTTTAGGGAATGGATAATAAAAGAAATAGACATGTTTATGGAAACAAATGATAATGGTGAACTGACTGATACTATACTATGGGACACCTTTAAAGTTTATATATATGGTAGAATAAAATCTTAGTATTTAAAAAAAAAGAGAGAGTGGAACAAAGAACTGTTAGACTTACAAAAAAACATAGGCAAGATAAAAATAGATGCAAAACCTAATAACAAAGTAGCACATAATGAAATTACTAAGTTAAATCAAAAATACTTAGAAGTTCTGAATCATAAGGTAGCCATAAACCTGGAAAATTTGAAATTACAATCTTATGCTGTAAATCCCAAATATCTACATAAAATAGCTGTAAGATCCAAAAAAATATACAATCAAAATCTTATTAATGAGATTGAATATAAAAGTGATGGTTCAGTTAAGAGTACATCTAACTTAATGGACATATTAGAAGTGTTCAAAAACTACTATAAAGATATAAATAATAACACACTACTTTTGGAGACAGATAATGTAATAAATACTTTTTTCAAGAAAATATAACTACTAAGGTATCAATGCAACAAAATAAAATATTAAATAAACAAATAATACTAACAGAAGTGAAAGAGCAAATAAAAAATTTAAAAGATAATAAAGCTCCAGGACCGGATGGAATAATTCCTGAACTGTATACGATTTTTCCTGAATATATAATAAAGAAAATGATGAGTGCCTTTACTATGGTTAAGCAAAAATGTATAACACCCTCATCATGGAAATATTTAGTTATCTCCCCCATATTAAAACAATGTAAGGACCGCAAATCTTGTGATTCATATAGGCCAGTTTTATTAGTAAACACTGATTATAAAATTTTCATGACAATATTGGCTAATAGGATAAAGAAAATATTACCTAATCTAATATATAATGATCAGACAAGATTCATTCTTCATAGAAAAGTGCAAGATAGCTATTAAATTGCTATCGTTAATAGACATAGCATGCAAATACAAAAAGCAACTAACTATTATCAGCCTAGACATAGAAAAGGCTTTTGATTCTATTAGTTGGTCTTATCTACAAAGAATTCTGATTGGTTTTGAATTCTCCTCAGATTTTGTCAACTTATTAACGAAAATTTATAGTGGGGCACAAGCTTATGTGAAAATTGGATCCTGTCTATCCTCACCACTAGAATTCCTCAAGGGAACTAGACAAGGTTGTCCTTTTTCACCATTATTGTTTGCTCTTTCAACAGAACCTTTTGCTAGATATATCAGAAACAAGCAAAATATAAAAGGCTTTCAAATTAATAAGGACTATTGTCCTAAGATACACTTATTTGCTGATAATATGTTGTTAACGTTGGGTGATATTGATGGTTCTTTGCATGATGTTATAAATACCTTAAGCAAGTTGGAAAGAATTTCAGGGCTTAAATTTAATCAAAATAAATCTAAAACATTACTAATTAACAAAAAGATCAACCAAAACCTAAGAGATAATAGCATGTTTAACTGGGAGAATGATGTATTAGAATATTTGGGTGCCAGTATAAAGAGTACATGAAAAGAGTCTGTTAAACTAAACTACAATAATTTAATAACCACCATTAATGAACTAATCAAAAGATGTAATACAATGTTCTTCACAATAGAGGATAGGTTGTCTTTAATTAAAATGATAATTTTACCTAAAATTTTGTTTTATATACAGTTATTGATACTACCCCCTCCCAAAAACTTATTTAAAAAATTAGATTCCATGCTACTTAATTTTTTATGGTTCCCCTTAAAACCTAGGATTGCATATAAATGGCACATTAGAGCTTGGAACAGTAATGGGATAGCATTCCCTAGCTTAGATCTTTATTCCAAATCAGTTATAATTAATGTAATATTACATTGGATCACACCTACCTGTATATCTGGCTGGAAAATAATACATGAGATTCATATAACTTATGTCAGAACTATAGAAAATCAATTTAAGGAACTATATGGAATAAGTAGAGTTCATTGGCTTTTATGCAAATTTTGTTTATTTACTAAGAAGTTTGATCATTTTTCTTATGGCATCAATCAAATATTTAATAACTTTAAAAATATAATTGATTGTAATTACAACATTAAACAATTTCTATTTCTTATATTCCCTATAGCATACTCCCCTGATTGCCTAGGTTCTTTCAACATTAATGCGATTCAAAAATTAAAGGAAAATAACTTGATATTCTGGCATCAGTTTATTGAAAATAAGAGTATTAAACCACTAAACTCTCTTTTATGTAGTTTTGATAAGGGTCTATATTAGAACATCGAGGTTTCAAAACTTCAAATGTTCTAATATCGACCCCTATTCAACGAAAGTTGAAAATATCGAAGCAACAGAAAACCATATTTTTTCCTAGGGAAAGAATTCAGTTGTCTGTTTCTGTTGCTTTGGTATTTTCAGCACTGTGGTGGAAAGTTACGGGCGGGTTCAGGTAAGTGTGCGATTGAGTGCGGGTTAGGTTAGTTAGGGTTAGGGTGCAGGTTAGATATGTGTGCGATTGTGTGGACATGAGGGTTAGGGCGGGTTAGGTGAGTTAGGGTAAGGGTGCAGGTTAGGTATTGTGCGATTGTGTGGACGTGAGAGTTAGGGCAGGTTAGGTGAGTTAGAGTTAGGGCACGGGTTAGGTATGTGTGCGATTGTATGGACGTGAGGGTTAGAGTGGGGTAGGTGAGTTAGGGTTAGGGCATGGGTGAGGTGAGTGTGTGATAGTGACGGACCTTAGGGTTAGGGTTTGGGTTAAGGTAAGTGGATAGTTAGTGGTGTGTGTATAGTTTAGTGTAGGGTGAGGTGTAAGATTTTAGGTGTATGTGTGTGGATTGCTGTTTGTTTGGTGTGCTTGTGTTGTGTGTATGTGTTTTGGAACAGCAAATTATTTCCCTAGGAAAAAATTTGCTGTTCTGTATGTTCGATGTTTTCAGCTTTCGCTGAATAGGGGTCGATATTAGAACATTCGAAGTTTTGAAACTTTGATGTTCTAATATAGTAGACCCTTTTGGTAATAGTCAAGGCAGTTGGCTGTTTATACACTCATTATGGCAGTTTATAGAAAACAAAATGAGAGTATCAATCAACCTAGAGAATGAATCTATACCTAGTTTGATTCAGCTTTTTATTAGGTGTCTTGAAAAGACAGATAATCAAAAATTAAGTATCTCACCTATCTTTAAGATATTAAGAGAAGACACCCTAAAGTTTGACTCAGATTTTTGGAATTACTATGTAAAGATTAATGGAGAACACATGTCTGATGAATCCAAAAAAAATGTTATTGGATTCTACGTAAGGTACCTCTTCTTCATTATACTGGAGATTGTATACATGGACATTTATGAATAGAAGTTTTTATACTCCACATAAAATAAATCTTATACTCAAAAACAGTGAAAGTAAATGTTGGAAATGTGATGAATTACTGGAGGCCAGCTGGGTTCACATGTTTATTGAATGTAGATATGTTCACTACTGGAAAGAGTTCAAATATTTTGTAAAGGCTATATGGTCTGATAATTGTCATATTTCTAACTCACTAATCCTATTCAATGTTCCTATACCAATGGAATACCTAAATCTCAGATTCAGTTACTCTGGTCAGTTCTTGCAATTGTCAGAAAAGTTATTACTTTGAACTGGAAAAGTAAACAAGATTTGATGTTTAAAGATTTTATTAATTTTGCAAAAGTTGTTTGTAAAAATGAACTGCAAACCATTTGTTATAGAACTCATAACATTACTCATAAAAAATGGCATGGCAAAAATTGGAAAACCTTTTGAACAAATACTGATAACTTCTCATGGATGAAATGATTGTTTATCATGGATGAATGTAAATATTGTAAATAGTTTGTTATTGTTTTATTGTATTTGTTATATGTACATTTGCATATGTTTATAATGAAAACAAAATAAAAATGTTTTTGGAAAAAAATAAATAAAATATGCAAAATAAGCAGATTAGGCACGGCAGTATTTACTGATCAAGCCAGTGTCTGAAACTTACAGGGCCTGATTTTAAATGGGCACTAAGTATCCAGTTAGTAAATTATTGTGTCTGTCAGTGAAGCAGATGGCTTGTTAAAAGAGGTCAGCAACATCTTACTCATTCTTCTTATGCCAAGTTCTATAAAGCATCACTGTCCAGTCTATTTTTGAGCTGTATCCATGTGTATTAGTCTTTAATTTCAATGGATACTGCCTCATACAGAATGGTGAAATATATGAACAGACATCTGTCATGTCTGCAGATGTCTATAGTGTGTTCCCTTTTCTGTAATGTACAGAATAGCACAGAAACATCTCTGAGGGGTTTCAAAGGGTGGAGGGACTGTAATGTAAAATGAAGATAAGCATTACATACTGTAGCCAGACAAATGATTTGTTACATAGAAATCATATGCCAAGTGCATAAGCAGTATTTATAAAGTGTGACAAAAACTTTTAAGTGTGTCTGTTTAAATGTGTATACAGCTAGACCTCTTATGATCTCTGTGATCAGGACCTGGTACTATTCCATCATTACTAAATACAGATATACGTACTATTAAGTAGTGCAGAGCACTACACTGAACTGGAGAGAACAGCTGCAGCTTTATCTGCTGAGTAACAGCTAACAGAAAACGATGTATGTCTTGGGTCACAAAGTTGTTTATTTCTACATGTTCCAAAATCCAAATATTTGGTGCAGTGCGAATAACAGAAGACCAGGAACCAAATGAAAAAAAGCACCAAACAATCCTGTATACGAACTCTGTTTATTTCAGTAAAAACACACCAAGATTAAGTGCTTTCATCTTTCACATAGAAGACTTCATTAGAATAAAGCACACTGATTCAAGAACCATTTTTATACCAATACATGTTACATAATAGATAAAATTGAGCCAATGGTATTGTCAGAAAAGAAGTCACATGTAAAATGATCACATGAGCAATATTAAATACACAGGATGTTAATATTCAAGCCAACTTAGCTTTTTACAAATAAAATACTGTTATATATTAAATACCTTTAGCATATGTTTAAAAATGCAGGCACAGTAATGCATGTAAAAATATTAAAATGCGTAATGTTTCATGGATTTTTCTTACAGGGCTGGAAGTATTGTCAAGGAATCATTTATACCTGGTGGAAAATTAGCTGCTAGTCTGAGTTGCCAAACCACCTCTTTTTTACTTAATAAATTCTTCCAGTCACCCCCCCTCAAATCTATATCCACAGTATCCAAAATACCACATTTAAAACCTTTAAAATTAGAACAAATGAGGGAATGCCTATATAATACAGTTGTATCCTTCTTGTTTTTAACATCATATACATGCTCATAGAGTCTGCTTTTCAACACCCTCTCCATTTTCCCAACTTAGAATCCCTTGCACGTATCACATAGAGCAAGGTACACCACTCTGGTGGTAAAACAATTTCCTTTCTTGAATATAACCTTAGATGCCATCTTATTAGCTAGGTGGGTTTGAGGTGCTTTGAAAATATTAGTACATTGGGAGCACCTCCCACAAGGTGTACCGCAACCACCTTCTATCAGTAAATTCAACTTGTATTCCATAAGATGTTTAATATTCATGCCCACCTTGCTGATAAAAACTAGTTTATCTCCCACTGCAGTCAACACATCATTATTTACCCTAAATATACTCCAGTTTTTTTTAATATGTTTTTCACTTCATACGATATAGGAATATATTGCACTATACATGCATGCTCATAAATCTTCATTTCATCAGGATCTGTGGGGGCCATATTAGTTAATGGGTGGTTTCCTAACAGGGGCTTATATTTTTTTCCCATCCTGTGTAAACCTCCTCAGTAATTTGTTCCACCATCTGTTTGAGGTATCCCCTTTCTAAAAACAGATCTCTTAATGTGAAAAATTCCTGCCATACATCACTCAATTCTGAAGTCATGTGCAATTCTTATAGCCTGTCCTTTGACTAAGCTCTTTTTCTGTGAAAGTGGATGGTTGCTCGTATAATGAAGGTAAGAATTACAAAAAGTACTCTTACGAAATATGTTAGATTTGAAACCTGTAGGTGTATGGGAAATTGCCATGTCCAAGTAATGTGTACTTCCAGTGTTGTAATTATAAGTACATTCCAAAAATGAGGGTAGTTTTATCCAAGTGGTTAATAAAGCCAGGGATATCTTCCACTTTTCCCTTCCACAAAATAAAGATGTCATCCAAAAACCTGCACTATAACTGGATGTTGTTTCAAAATTCTTTGTGGAATACATATCTTAATTCCCAGCCTAATAGTACTATATTTGCATATATAGGGGCACAGGCAGCCCCCATGGCAACTCCTTTTGTTTGTTGGAAATATTGGTCCTCAAAGACTAAAAAAATTATTCTCTAAGATAAGTGCCATCATTTCACACACCAGGTTTACTTTATTGTGATTCAAGGTGGAACATGTAAAGAGTGTCTCTTCAAATAATTCTAGTCCTTCTTGCTTAAGAATACAGGAAAAAAGATCTTTCACATCAGTGGTTAAAAATACCAAATCAGCTGTCCATAGATTTTGTTTGAGCTGTCCTAGAAAATCCCAGGAATCCTTAACTAGATGTACTGCTCTCTCCACTACATGCTTAGCAATTTTATCTACTAACAGTGCCAGATTGTGTTTTGGAGCCACTGACAACAACAATGGGTATTTAATAGTGTTTTATTTGTAAAAAGCTAAGTTGGCTTGAATATTAACATCTGTGTATTTAATATTGCTCATGTGACCATTTTACATGTGACTTTTTTTGACAATACCATTGTTTCAATTTTATCTATTATGTAACATGTATTGGTATAAATTGGTTATTGAATCAGTGTGCTTTATTCTGATGAAGTCTTCTATGTGAAAGACAAAAACGCTTAATCTTGGTGTGTTTTTACTACAATAAACGGAGTTTGTATACAGGCTTGTTTGGTGTGTTTTTCCATTTGGTTCCTTATTTCTACATGTTGTTTATGTTAGCAGGTTCACATAAATGTTCATCTTTAGGTATATCCCAGGAGAGTACAAAAGTAGTAGTTATTATAGTTCTGAAGTGTGACTAATGATATACAGTATCACAACTCTCTATTTTAACAGGCAGGAGTCTGGTGCTTACTAGACCAAAATCTGTAGCTGCATTGGCCAGACTTCTTGGTGGTGAGGGTTAAAGCCCTGAATATGGTCCAGCTGGCCAGTATTTGACTAGCAGCATGGACAGTGGAGTGGCCAGCTATAGGAGGAGTCAGATTAAGCATCTCACATTGGCTTTTCTTTCTGGGGAAAAGAAGGATGTCAATCTAGCTGTTTGGCTGACACCTACAGGAGTATAGGTTTATGGCCATAGATGTATTGTGGGTTGCTCTGACTACACTGCATAGCAGTGTGCTGTCTTTATAGGGGGTCATCTTGTATGGCCACATGCATGAGCCCCCATGTGAGCGTTGGCTGCTGAAGTCACAAATGCAAACAACTGACATGCAAGGATCTGATGAAGTTGATTATGATAAAACCCTGTCTCTGTGCTTGAGTGCTTGTATTACTTTACTTTGAATAAAGTGACTTATTTGGACACTTGGAATGTTGTCTGTTGAAGTTATAGCCTTCTAAAGAAGGGCGTTAGCTGTTTCAGGTACTGCAATGTCACGGATGGCTGAGTCACCATCAAGGAGAACAGGTGGGCATATATGGCTCATGCCCAAAGGCAGAAATGAGTGGATGAGTGGGCTGTCATCTTGGTCAATTAATAAATGGGCCAAGTTCATGCCCCTAATAGATAAATAAAGGGGGATGATTAAGTGGTAGGAAAGGAAGTCTGATGTGGTGGCTTGGAGGGGGAAAAACATACCTTGATTATCTTTCTGATAGTTCATTTTACTCCCTCTAGTAATTGGTAGTTGTATTATTATCTGCAGTAGCTGGCTTACAAATGTGGACTAGCATTCCCATTCATCCTTGCCCATGACTAGAGTACCTGCAGTTCCTGACAGGCTGCACCAGCCTTGTCCCTTTAAACTGAGCCCAGACTTCTGGCAGGCAATAATCAAGCAGCAGGCATTTGATCACTCTTTTCCCTTAGAATGGTGCAAATCATCAGGTGGTGCTGACACAAAAGAAGATACTGCCGGCACAGCTAGCTGGAGTTTTGCAAATTATTATATGTCATTTGTGAATATCAAAATGATTTATATAACATGCTTGTGTTACAACTGTATGTTGTGTGTATATCAAAGTGGTTTGTACAGACGTGTGTGTTAAAGGGATATTTTGTAAAGTTTTTGTGTTTTAGATGCATCCACAGTGTGCCCTGTTGGAGGAAAGCAGAAATGTATATGCACTATTGTAACTGTCTAAATGTATATATTTTAACAGGGGAAACTTGAATACAGGAGGTTAATCTCAGTCCAGCAAGTTTTAGGAAACTAGCTGAAATTAAATTACTTTATAGGCTATGCAATAAAAGGTTGTATATCTTTCAGTTTTCAATGTAGCTAGAGAAACATGGTCTGTGCTGAGAAGCTTTCTGTATTGTCTTTAGGGTGAATTAATTACTAGTCTTGAAAGCATGAAGGAATGTATTTGTTTTATGATTCCAGCATCTGCCAAAGATCTGAGGTCTATGTATTTTCACAGGTAGATGCTAAATACTGACAGCTTCCAGCAGTGGAGGGTTCGCCTGGGAACTAGAGTCAGATGACAAGAAGTGATGCCATTCTGCAAGCTATCCCAGAAGTAATATTTGAGATATTAATTTGAGAAGTCTCTTAGTGAGACAGAACATTCTACATTCTGTCTTGGACCTGACAACAACTAGAAGAACCATTCACCATATCTACCTTGCTCTATTAATAAGGTCTTAGGTTATAGTAATTATCTTAGTTACAGTCAGGAATATAGTAAAGCTTAGTTTAGATATGTTTCTTTATGTGAGATTGTCCTGCGATATTGTTTTAAATATTTCCTGTGGTTTTGAACTCTGATGTCACTGTCAATATATATTTAGTATTTTCTTGTTCTTTTATTATTTATTAAATATATTTAAACCTTTCATTGTGGCTGACCTATGTAGAGATATTTAAGTTTGGAGAGTACTTGCATGTTTATTTGGGGACACTATGTGGGCCACTCCTAATAGCCTTGCTCTTGGTCAAACTACCATTTGTATTAATATTAATATTACACAGTAAGATTGAACACCTTTTGTTAAAGGCCTTAAAGTAGCTGATAAGGGGTTCTGGTGGCAGTGACAATTACCTTATAGTCTGGGCAGAAGGGGGTGTAGCTAGTAAACCTGTGCTAGCCTTTCCCAGGTGTGTGTGTGTGTGTGTGTGTGTGTGTGTGTGTGTGTGTGTGTGTGTGTGTGTGTGTGAGTGTCAAACAAATCTCCATGATTGTGTGTGTCAGCTACTTGACCAGGGACACGAAGCAGTGGTTGGACAGAGAGAGTGTTGGAGGACTTGGCTTGGAACCCTGGCTAAGAACTCAACTCTATAAACTGTGCCAGTGAGGAGTCTTACTGGGGATCTGGAGAAAGAGGGAGAAACCAGCCCTGGACTAACTGTGGTCTCGGTCTGCTCTTAAGGGAAATTGCATTTGATGCAAAGAGCTGCATCTGGAAATACTGTGTGTGTACCTGTCATCATCCTAGTGTACGTCCCCGACTGGTGCCAGTGGTGAGGCTTGAGGCTCCTTGATTACTGGTCCAGTGGAGGGTCTTCACAGGTGCCATAGAGTTTCATGAAACAAGAGAGTAGCTGACCACATGCCTTGCATGCTACAGTATTCACTTTTTGAACATAATATATTTAGTTTATGCAATGAGATCTGCTAGAACTTAAAGAAAAAGTGCTGTAATATGTACCATGATTTATCATTTATTTTTTTCACAACACTTTTTTTGTTTTGTGTTTAAGCCATTGTAGGAGATTTTTTCAGTATCAAAAACATATGTTGTCCAGAAATATACACTGTTCAACTGTTCAGGATGTGGTGAGAATATGGTAACGTTATGGAATTTACACAAAAATTCTAAAAATCTTGGCTTTGTGTTATCCATTTAATGGCATTACATAGTACATAATATAGAAGCTTTAGACCAAAAAATGGAATACATTATTCTTCTAGCCTCATACTGAATAAAATGACTGTTTTCTTCACAAACTAACATTATCAAACAGCTGTGAGTTACTCATAGGTTAAAACCGGATGAACTCATTCATGATTTGAAAGAGTTTAGCTGTGAGAAGGTCGTGAAGGTTAGAATAAAAGCCAGAAAATGTCAAAAACCACTGCATCTTTACACTTGTCATATTCTGAAATCCTGCTTTGCACTACTCTGGGAAAGAATGAGTTTTAAAAACTGAAGCTTCTGAAAAATTCTATTTGATCAGTATTTCAGTCTTTGAGATTTTATTGAATATTTCATTAAAGCAGCAGCAACTTTTCTTATCTAGACTTTTATGTTGGCTACTCTCTAGATAATTCTCAAATAAACATTCTTGACAAAGTATTCATTAATATTTTATGTCAATATTTTTCTAAGCCAAAGTGCTCACCAAGAGGTAAACATTATTGACCTCTGTAGTATTCTATGATGCAGTTCAGTAAAGTGCTTTTTTTGTTTATTGGCATTCCATAAATAATACAAACAGTATTTACTAAATGCATACCCTTAGTCTTCTGATCTATGTATTAGATTGCTTTGTTGTTTTATCTGACTTTTGGATAGGAAGGGTACACTGAATTAAGGTTTTCTCCATCTCGTTTTCTTCTTCTTTCTGATAGCGAATGCATTTCAAGCCAGTAGATTTATCATATAGCTCTTCGGATCATTTTGTTCTTGCCTTTTTTTTTAATGTTTCCTATTTTATATCCAGTGGCCTATCTACCTTTTATGCCTATAGGATTTTTTGTATAAGTTTGTGTCTCCCCCTCTACCTTGTCTGCTGGCTGTCATAGATAAATATACATTGGGGACTAGTCTTGTGAAGTTTGGTGCAGAATGCAGGATGCACTTTTAAGTATGTGGAAATTAGGTTTTAATGCAAAAATAAATTACATTTGTTATATTTTGGTGAGAGAAGGGACATTTAGAAGCTTCTATATTACAAGATCAAATGCTTAGGTGATCAAACACCTAAACGTCGAATTTGTAATATCGAATCCAAAAATGTCGAATGGCGCAGGAAAACACGTTGGCCGGCCACGGGAAAAAAAAAATAACTTTACACTCAAACTAAGTGGGGGGCTTTGCCCCCAACAACCCCCGACATAAGAGTTATGCCCCCCACATCCCCCTAACTAAATAAACCAACTCCGAGATCGCTCTACAGTAGCAAAACTGTAAAATCTGGCGAACGGCCAAGGGAAATCTTTCCCTGTGTTAAATCAGCCGTTCGCTGCTTTTTGCTTTTGATATTACAAGTTTGATGTTTAGGTGTTCGATCACCTAAGCATCCAATCTTGTAATATAGACACATTCAGAAAAGCACATATGATTAGGAAGGTGATTCTACTGTGGGCAGGATGAAGAAACTATAGTGGTTGTAATATAAAGCACTTCTAAAACTAGCCCTGTGATCTAGATTTTTGGGCAAACAGTCTTTTTATTGGTGGTAAACTACATCTATTTAGCTGAACAAAAATTCTAAAGTGAAGTTTTTGCTACGTTTTTAATGGCAAACCATAAAATAAATAAATAACATTGTAAAATGTTTACAGTACTTTCAGTTTTGGACTGTAAGTTGTTTTTAGCAAGAATCTCTTTACTTTACTTCTTTATGATGAAATATACAGAAAATTCCAAAGTTACCAGAGGATATATTGTCTCACTGTCGCAGTAACAGTGGCAGAAAGCAGATTCCAGAAATATCCATATACGTGAATGTGCATATGCGCAGTACATCAGGTGGGCAACTCTACTGAATCAGTGTAATAAGAGTTCTACTATATGTTAGGCTTGTACAAAAAGATATGAAAAGTCTTTTATAAGCAAAGCAAGTGGATAATAGTGGCAATCACTGCCTCACCAGTGATAAAACTGTATTTACCCACTCCTCGTAAAATGTATCTATGTAGGCTTCACCTTCATGTGTAAACTGTGCAAGTTATGGGTATGATTGACCACTGGTGATCAAGCAATGGTTATTGGTATAATAACTCTACAGGTTGAATCACGCAGTGCAGTATTCAGGGGCATAATAAATGTCAAGTAGGTGCTGGGGTGTGCAGTTAGGGAGATGAAGCAGAGAGGTGCTAAAATCATTTTTCATGTCAACAGAGCACTTTAATGCTACATCTGAACCAGAGAAGTACTAAGATCATCCTAAAGCCAAACATAAATAAATAAATTAATAATTATGTAAAGAATATTGTTAGTAAAAGTTTCATCAGCTTTCTACACGCTATGGTAGGGTAAAGGGAGCAGCTGCTCCTGGTGCAAGCTGCTAGGGAGCAAGAATGGCAGCCGCTAGTTAGTCAGGTGGATTTAAAATACTGGAGAACGAAAACCTCCAAACAAGGAACCAAAACAAACAAAAACACAACCTTGCTGATAACAGTCAAAAGCAACACTTAAAACTCTAAAGCAATGTGAAGGTGTAAAATAACCAAATACAAATCTTAAGTGCTTTTGTTCCTTTTAATTACTCATGGAACATCATCAGAAATAATACATATAACACACTGAGAGTTAAAAAATCCCTCTGATAGTACAAGGCAGAAATAGCCAGTAAAAATTTGAAAACCATACATCATCAGTTCATTAAGACATCAATAGAAACATACTTTAAAGTTGTACAAAAACTAACAAATTCATTACCTAGCTCCATAAAATACTTTATAAAATACTTAAATCATAAAAGTTACTGTTTTTGTGGTCAGGAATTCGTATGTACTGCAACTTGTAGCCAACTGTTTGCTAGAACTGTAGTGAGCAATTTGCTACAGGTTTAAAGTAGAAGACCTTTTGTTTTTTTGTCCTTGATTTGAGAAATACACATCAGAAGAGTTAGTGTTCCTTAGGTCCTTAGAAGAGAGTCAGAGAAAGGAGTTTTTGTTTGCTAGTCAAGCTGAGGAGCACACAACATTGGATCTGGTGCTCATTATGTCCTTGGAGATAAGTGAGGAGTGTCAGATCAGGGAACAGACTCTCCCAATTTTTTTTTTTTTGCTCTTTGGGGATTGGCACTGGTCCCTAGATAAGCCAGCTGTGGTGGTATCCTTAAATAATTTACAGCAGGGACTAAATCAGTTATTGTCACTAAGTGTAACACTTGGGGGAGATTTCAGTGTTCATTTTGATATTGCTAAAAAATTACATTCAGGTAATATGATTTAAAAAAAATTATATATATGTATATCTATATCTATCTATATCTATCTATCTATATATATATATATATATATATATATATATATATATATATATATATATATATATATTCTTGCCCCCCCCTCTGTTGGCCAGAATGACCATCTGCAGGTGGTCTGTGGCTTTCCTTCCCTCAGACCTCCAGACCAGCTGGTGTACCTCCCAGACCAGGATCACCACCTTATGAGCACAGCTTCCCCAAGGGGAGGGACATGCAATGACATAATCACACACCCATGGGTGCTCTTGTTAATAGGATAATGGGTTTATAGGTGTTTACTAGGCTAACGACCACAAGTGCCTTTTTAAGCCTAGCCATGCATTCCAAATCTCTGACAAGTTCTGATACCCTTGATAAGTGTAAGCATGGGCCTGGGAGATGAACAATTTACAGGTTACTTGTGTCCATTAGAGATATAGATTCCAAACCAGGTATGAATTTCCGATACAATTGTCCAAGTTGCACTTGAATTGGGTTAGGGAGGAACTCTGCTTCACATGGATGTTCCATAGACCGGGTAGTCTGTGGGATACATACCTATCTCTCCAGCAGGTCTTGTTTATATCACAGGCAAGGTTTAAGTCTTTAGAATGAGTAATTCTGGTGCTGATTGTTTTGTGGATATGCAGGAGGTCCATCAGAGTGGGGTCTGGCAATGCCTTGTATGCCAGGCATAGATCTCCTCTCAAAAGCCTGTAGAGGACAGAATACAGAGATGGGGCATTAAGGTGGTCTGCACAGGACATATTACTTACACCCTGTATTCTTTTAGTGAGGAACCTCTGTGGACGTTCCAGTTGTTGGATATGCCTGGTTAGGTACATACCAAAGGGGGAATTGTACTCAATGATTGGTCTGATGAATGCTGAATATAGTGGAACAATGACTTCCTTGGTCTTTGATACCTTACCTTTGTTTATAATTTGTGCAACATAGAATGATTTCCTCACCACTGCAGACGTGATGATCAAAGGCTAGATTACTATCTATGTGTGCCCCAAAGTCCCTGACTACTGGGTCAGCTCTAAGGGGTGTGTTATCAATATGATAGTTACCAGGGATGGGTGACTTACCAAAGGATACTATTATGCATATCTTGGCATTTAGTTTTAGTCCATGGCTCTGACACCAGTTTTTTTGTCTGTGTCAGCCCCTCCTGGTGAACATTTCTGTCAGTGTGAGATTCAATGACAGCTCCTAATTTGCAATCATCTACAAATTTAATCAGCCAGAGATCACTGACATTGGCCTTGACTTCTGAGAAGTAAATACCAAAAAGGAGTGGTCCAAGGACTGATCCTTGAGGGACTCCACTTGTGACTGGCCTCTTTGTAGAGGTGGACTCCCCAGTTCTAACTTCCTAGATCCTGTCTGTGAGACAGTTGGCTATCCACCGAGTGACATATGGGTTTGTACCTAACCTCCTGAGTTTGTCAACAGTACCTGAGTGTATTATTGTGTCAAATGACTTGGCCAGGTCAAGGTTGGCAGTGTGAACAACTTTGCTCTCATCCATTGCTTTGGTAACCTTCTCAAAGAAGTCCACCAGGTTGAGTAGGCATGATTTGCCCTTGACAAAACCAAACTGGGTTGGGTCCAATGTCTGGAGGTTTACTATATCTCTGTCACTCATCTCCATGATAATTCTTTCCATGGCTTTACATATAAGACTAGTGAGACTTTATGGGTCTGTAGTTTCCAGAGTCTGTAGATGGCCCACCTTTGTGCATAGGGATGATTGTTGCCTTTCTCCATTCATGAGGCACAAAGCTTCTTTGGAGGCTACAGTTAAACAATAATTCCAGAGGCACTGATAGGTCATGTTTCATGCTATTAAGAAGGCATCCTGGGATATTGTCTGGTCCCATTGATGCAGAGTTCTTGATCTTAGAGTGAGCATTAAGGACCTGTTCCCTAGTGACTGTAGGGGGAGTTATATTTGATGATATTTTCTGAGGGAAGGTTGGGGGGGAGAGAGGGGTAAGGTTCGAGCTGAATTTATCAGCCAGGAGGTTTGCTATATCTTCTGGCTCAGTATAGGTGGCTCCATTTACAATGAGCTTTGCACACAATTGTGTATTGCCTTTGAGGTTGTGGACATAGCTAAAAAATGCTTTGTGGTTATCCTTGGCCTGGGAGGCCAAACTTACCTCAAATTTGGCTTTGGTAGACTTTTTTGTCCTCAGAATTGTTTGTTTAGGTTGATGAGAGTACTTTTATCCCGCTGGGTGCTGCACCTCTTAATTCCTCCTTGCCTTATGGGCTTAGAGGTAGAGGTTCCTTGAGATGTAGCTCTATGTGTAGATGTGGGTCTTGTTTTGAAAGAGTTCATTTGGGGCTGCTAAGGCTTTTTGTTATGTGTACTTCATCTAGGAGGTCTTTGTGGTTTAGGAAGGTTACATGTAAGTGCCTCAGCATATGCGGGTCTATATGTCTGCTTTGAATATTGCGTGATGGGTGCAGTGTGTGTAGTACTGACAACCTTATTGACATTAGGAGTACTTTTATGTGAGAGCTTTGCCTCCAGTGACATTGTGTAAATACATCTGTCCCATACCATATCAGTTTGTTTGAGAATTAACTGGTTGTTAGTAAACATGAGGCAATTTTTACATTGCCTCAGGATGCCCATATCCACCAAGCCAATAACGGAGACAGTAGGAAAGTTCATATCCATGGCAACAGCCCATTTTTTATTGATTAGACAGTTGGAGTGAGAATATCAATCACTGTCATGAGTATCTGGTTTGCAACTGTGTGGACAGTGCTTGTCACTGCAAACTAGTTGCCCTGTATGCATCTAGGTACTGGAGAAATTTCAGTTGTGCTTTTACTGGAAAAGTGTCAGTGTGAGCCTGTACAGAGCACTGCCAAACACTTTAGGGGAAACTAATATGTAGACCTAGAAAATTTAAAGATGAAATATTTAGGCAGATATTCTGAAGTTAGAAACAAATCAAGCAATACTTACTGAAAACAAAGAATTATCTTGTCAAGAATGATGAAAAGGGGGAGTTGCATGAATGGCTACTACTAATGCTGGTCTCACCACAGCTTCACTCTTTTGGGATATAATACTCCTGGGTCTATATCATAAGCATGAAACGGCTGAAAAGCGAACATGTAATGAGTGACACATATTCATCAAAACGCATTTAAGCGATTCGATGAATATGTCACAGGGCAAGGAGGTAGTTGGTCAACTACACGGTGTTGCCCTTTCCTTCACTGTAGTGTGATCTTGGAGTTGGTATATTTAGTTAGGAGGGGTGTGGGGGGCGTGGGTGGCAAAGCCCCTCACCTGATTCGGGTTTCTAACTATTTTTTTTTGCAAATGACCGTGTGAATTTTTTCGCTAGGAAAAACTTTGAGGACTTGGCCATTCGCTGTTTACAGCTTTCGCATTTTATGTGTTGACATATATGTAGTTGACCATAAGAAAATTTGTGCTTATGATATAAACTCAATGCTCCTTTGCTTCTTCTCTCACTAGAAGCAAAATGTTAGCATCAATCCCAAGAAGAGAAGCAGGCCACAGCCTATTTAGTGATCCACAGTCTTGTTCCAGATGATGCAAGGGTCTGGAGGCTTGTAGCCTTTCTCTGGTAGATGCCTCAAATAGCAACCAGACCAAACAGGTATGTTAAGCACAGACACTTACTCTCCAACCAGAAACAGTCAGGAATCAATGCACTCTGCTCCTTCTCTCACCAGGATCAGATTATGAACACAGATTCCAAGCTGTCACCTATAAAGCAGTTATTAGGCATTCTGGTGATCAGCAGTCTCCAGGAAATAATGTCCCTGTACTCCTTCTCTAACCAGGACAAAACAGAAGCACTAATCCCAAGATGACTACTGAGAGGCAGAAGGTAGGCTGTCCAATAACTGGTGGTCTTGCAATAGATGCTTAAAGGTAAGATGAAAAAAATGGTTTATCCTAAACACTGCAGTGTGCACTAAGCAGTTAGATATGAAAGTGGATAACTTAAGTTTTAGCTGTCTAAAAAGTTAAGTTTTAGTGGAGAGACACTATTTTAAAAGACCAAGATAGATTGAAAAGGGGTGGGCACTTTTGTATTCTGCTACTTTGGAATACAGTAGGATGGCCAGTAAATGTAAATAGTTGAAAACAATTTCAAAAAATGATAGTCATGTGCTTACTCACACCAACCAGTGAAAGAAGAGAGGGAACGAGATAACTGGTCAAATTAACATAAGGGGCAGGCAACTAGAAAGACAGTGGTGTTTAAGAACACAACAGTAACAGGGTGAGAGGGTAATAAAATCTGTCTGAATCATAAGAGACAGAGCTGTGGTCTCTTTTCAAGTTTTAATATGCAGTTAAAAGCAGAATACAACTAAAACACAGTGTAAAGAAAACAAATCACAGTATACAAAATAGAAAAAGGCAATAAAGTAATACAAAATACGAAGTAAAAAAACAAACTAACCTTTCCCTCACAGCAAAGCCTTTCCAGTAAAGTAATGATGTGCTGACGTCCACCCTCTCCTCTATGCACACATGCATCTGTGTGTCACTAATGCCACTCTTCAGAATTCACTGGGGAGCAGCATTTGCAACAAGAAAAGATTATATATATTTTTTTCATTGTTTTACTAGTTAAATAGAATGTCTTCCATATCTCATATCAGCAAATCGTCGCCTGATAATTACATTTAACAACAGTCACAATCATTTTTGTAAACAAGTTAATATTAATAGTTCTGCCCATAAAGCATTGGCTAATTTTATTGACTGGAAATTTTCAGAGTACTGAGGAAGAAATAGTAATCAATCCATTAGTTTTGGTTATAAATGGGCTGCTTGCAGGACATGTATTCTTTCAGATTTAGAAACTTATAATTTATTATAAAAAAACAGCAGAATTTAAAGTTTAATGCTGTGCTAGAGCAAATGCAGATTATAGATGTACTTTAATTTATCAAAAGTAATCCCTATCAGAATCCAGTTACAAGCTCATTTTTACAATTTGCTTTATTCATATCATAGGTTCGTAGGTGTATACTAGACTAATGACCACTAGGGCCCTTAAAAGACTAGTCACACAACCCAAATATGAACCACAAATTTAATTAATATTCGATTTATAGAACGTGATTTACTGACTGCCTCTGTTCATCAGAGACAAAGGAGCCAGACCAGGGGTGAGTTGCCGATTACCCATCCATTGGTCCAAGTTGTGCTTAAGGATAGGGAGGAACTCTGCTTCACATGGATTGGGAGCCTGTTCCAGGGAATGGGAATTCTTTGAGAAACATGTCTCTCTCTCCAGCATGTCTTACTTATGTTGTGAGCAACATTTAAGACTTTTAATCAAATAGTTCTGATGCTGTTTGTTTTGCAGATGTACAAAAGATTTATCAAAACAGGGTGTAGGGATGCCTTGTATGCCAAGCAACGATTACCTCTCAGAAGTCTGTATAGTACTGAGTAAAGAGGGCTTTGAGGCAATCAGCGCAGGACACTTCTCATACTCTATGTAAGGAACCTTTGTGGACATTCCAGTTGCTGCATGTGTCTGGTCATGGAAATACCAAAGGGGGCATTATACACTATGATGGGCCTCATGAGGGGTAAGTACAGTAGTATGATGAGCTCTCTGGACCTAGATGCCATGCCCTTGCTTATCAGTTGTGAAACATAGAAATAATTTCTTAATACATCGGATACTTTGGTCGAAGGCTAGGTTATTATCTACACCATGGGTAAATCCAGCATTACCACACCCAGCCATGGGTTATTGCTATAATGTTATTGCTGGGATGCCAGTGAGGGAAAAAGCACTCTCATGGCTGCTTGGATGATGATACATTAGAGGCTTGATGATTGGCAGACACAGTGGCAAAAATAATACAATAAAAAAGTGGCATACTTATACAGGGGTGTACACTGTAGAGGGGGAAATATCACCATGGTGTTGTGGACAGTGGTCATTCACAAGAACTTGGTGAGATCACAGGTTATACTGATCAATGGCACCTTCTCAACCCATGCCAGTGTCTGCAGGCAGCTGTACATGGGACACAACTTAGGTACAGGTAGTATGGTGAATATGGTATGTCCTTCTATTCATGTACTATATATCCATATACGCCAAGATGTTATCTACTTTGTAGACTATGATTACATCAGGGACACTATAATAAATATGGTACAAGACATCATGGCATCATGTGGTTGCTCTGATATTATTTATTTTATTTATTTATTTGTCTTTGTTTAACAGGAAAGTCTGACTGGGTAATACACATTTTCAGTGGAAGCCTGGGGAGACAAGCTCCATTAGTTGATGAGCATTTGCAGGACCCTGTCTGATTAAGATGTTTAAACAGTGGCTTAAAACTATTGAGTTTGTTGGACAGTTTTATTTGTGTGGAGATACTATTCCAGATTTAGCAACATGCTGGGAGTAGAGCAAGCCTCCTGCAGCATTATTTGACTTATTTGAGAGTAGTAAGAATTTGTTACTAGAATGGAGGTCCCTTACTGGACAGTAGGGCAGTAATATGTTTTTATTGCAGGGCATTTTTCTGGGTGATGAATGAGTTTGTGTGCTGTAGTTAGTTATAAATATGTTAGGTAGTTGTGCACTTCAAGACATTTTAACTGCTTTAAGCTATGACAATTGTGGATCCTATGATGGAGATTGGAGGCAAATTTAGCTATTTTGTTGTAGCAGGAGGTAAGTTTCTTTGAGTATTGTTTAAGTTTGTTAGGATAGGAGCAGTATATAAAAGAGTTGGCAGTAAGAAGGTAAATGGCTAGAGTATTTCTTGCAGTATCTCTAAGGAATCCATTAATCCTATTAAGGGAGTCTAGTTTCTGGTGTGTAGATTTAATAGTGTGCAGTATATGCTGGTTTATATTTGAGACTGTCATCTGTCATGACGTCTAGAAATTTACTGTGAGTTAAAGTTTCAATGACAGCATTATTTGCTGAGTTTATAGTGAAAGATTGCTTTTGATTTTAGCAACTTTTTGAGTTAAAAATCATAACTTAGTTTTCTTAGGGTTGAGTAGGAGGTTTGACTCTTTGAGCTACGTTACTACAGGGGAGAAAGATTTTTGGGTAATGTCTTGGAGTTATTTATTGTTGAATCATCTGCATACTGAACTAAACTAGCATGGTGAGTGGAGGTGTGGAGGTTATTAATATATTAATTAGGAGAGAAGCCAGGATAGAGCCCTTAGGGACAGCTATTGTAACTGGTTGAAAGGATGAGCAGGTTTGTTGACATTTAACAGCTTACTGCCTTCCAGATAGGTAACTAAGTAACCTTAAAGACAAAAAAGCGGTCACGGCATCAGCAGAATAACCACCAGCAGTTTATTAAAACTTGAACACAAACGGTTGAGTAAAACTTCTTTAAACACAAATGGTTAAATAAAACTTCTTTAAGTGCTTTTCGTTTGCTAAGTGAGCAAACTTCTTCAGAAGAAGGACAATTGAAAGTAAGAATAAGAATAAGTCAGCCTTTTAAACACTCAATCTCAAAAATGCGGGACAATCAAATCAATTATTGCCACCTCACTAAGTTCGTTTAAAGTGGTATGCACAATTAATACTGTAAAAACTGTAAAGAAAATTTTGAGTAAAGAAACCCCAAATAATTATAAAGTATCAAATACAAAATATCAAATACAAAGTACATTGGTTTGTTACAAATAGGAAATCAAATAACCAAACTGCCATAACCAATACGAAAATAGTTTTATAATAAGTACTTGTATTTGAAAAAATTTACTTATAAAACCTTTGAGGCAAATCTCAATTATGTGAAAAATGTCTATAAAGTATCTATAAATTAAATTAAATGTAACTATTATTAAAAGTTAAACTGCTGAAGTGTCCCAGCCAAGAGAAAGGTGTTCCTGCTATAGATAAGAATAAATAAACTTCACCAAAGAACACAGGAACACAGCGGCTTAAAGCTTCTTAAAGTATCCGTTATGCGAGATATCCAATTCATTCAAAAGAACAATAGCTCCACAAAGCGTAAAAAGGGGAACGTTCTTTATTGTAAGATCAGTGGCTTCACCTAGGAGCTTCTTCAGACTGTACAAATTAATTAAGGGGCACAGCCCTTAAATAGTCAGTTTGATTAAAAACAATTAAGTAATTAAAATTCAATACTGAAGTGTTTTAAAAAACGGGATTGCTGTTCAAATACCCAATGGTAAGGTCACATCATGTCTGAAGCTGCACTATAATATACAGCAATTTTGTTTAACACTTATAAAAATATAAAGGGTATATCAACCATGACAAAACATCCTTCTATATCTTTAAAAATAATTTAAACATATTTGTAATGTTTTTGCTTTGCTTATAATGCTTGCAGTGATGCCCATAGGCCACCAGATGGTACTATACATTAATATCCTAGTGGACTAGGTACATCTCTCTACTGAAAGCTAGCAAAGCAAAAACATTACAAATATGTTTAAATTATTTTTAAGGATATAGAAGGATGTTTTGTCATGGTTGATATACCCTTTATATTTTTATAAGTGTTAAACAAAATTGCTGTATATTATAGTGCAGCTTCAGACATGATGTGACCTTACCATTGGGTATTTGAACAGCAATCCCGTTTTTTAAAATACTTCAGTATTGAATTTTAATTACTTAATTGTTTTTAATCAAACTGACTATTTAAGGGCTGTGCCCCTTAATTAATTTGTACAGTCTGAAGAAGCCCTCCTAGGGTGAAAGCGCTCACTGATCTTACAATAAAGAACGTTCCCCTTTTTACGCTTTGTGGAGCTATTGTTCTTTTGAATGAATTGGATATCTCGCATAACGGATACTTTAAGAAGCTTTAAGCCGCTGTGTTCCTGTGTTCTTTGGTGAAGTTTATTAGTAACTATTATTAACCTTTATCTTTGCAGACTCCTAAGTTTTAAAATACTACTGATAGAGCAAGTCTCATTGAGACCTGGTAAATTATATGCATTAAGTTTGATTTGCCAAAGAAGTTCAAGCTCTTCAAGTTTTTGAGGTGTAGGACCACCTCTAGTATCATGTAACACTTGTTCGAGGGCCATAAACTTGAATTTATGGTCCATATTTAATTTGATGTGTTTGGCCAAGGCGTTGTCAGCCTTGTTATGACTTATTGCATACAGATATTCATACATTCTGTCATGGAGCCTTCGCTCCATCTTGCCTATATAGAAGGCAGAACAACATGTACATTTGGCCAAATAGACCACAAATTTGGAATTACAATTGAACCTATTTTTAAGCTTAAACTGTACACCATTGATAGTAAATAAATTGGCCACCTCCACATTTTTGCAAAAATTGCAGTTCTCACATTTGTTCATACCCACTATTCTGGGAATCCTATGACGCTGTTTTTCCAAAAGGTTCAAGTTCCTACCACGTCTATAAATGACTTTAGGTGAACCCCCCAATTTGTTAAATAGCATTTGGTTAGACTTAAAAAGTTCCCAATTTTTCTGTAAAATTTTCATACAGAGATGACTTTGTACACTGTAGGTAGTTATAAAACTAAAGTGGAACTTTTGTTTTCTTTGACTTGTTGACTCATGCTGACCCATAGGTACTGATGTGTTAGGGATACTAGTGTCACCAAGTGCCTGAGGCCTCATAGGCAAGATAGGTTTAAAAACCTGTCTAGCTCTTTTTAAACTGACCTCCTCAATGAGAGAGTCCAGTAAGGATTCCAGATAGTCACGATATAAAAATAGGCTTTTCAGGAATTTACATTCCTCCACAAAGTCTTCCTCTTGACTAATTATATGAGAAGCTCTCACTAGTTGACCCATAATGACAGAACATTTCTGATGAAACGATTGACAACTTGTCAAGTGGAGAAAAGAATAAGAATATGTACTTTTCCTGTGAATTTTTGCCATATAGCAGCCTGATGATCTATCCTTGCTTAACCAGATATTCAAATATGCTATGGCTTCCGTGTCGAAATTAGATGTAAATTGTAGAAAATTTGTGGATTGATTCAATGTTTCCAGCACAAAGAGACCTGTCTCATGGTCTCCATTTAACAAAATGAAGATGTTGTCTAGGAATCTGGTGTAATAAACAAGCGCCTTTTTGACATTTAAAACAAAAAAGGCAAGTCTGTTAAGCATTGACTTGTTTAATGCAATAACCTTTTTCCAAAGTAAACAGCAAGCAGAGTTGGAACAAAGTAACTTGACAACGATACTTAGCGCTTTCACCCCTACACACCTGGGGTATCATCAGAGTATCCATTGTTAGGTTCACGCACCATTTAAATACCTTAAACTCATAATAATTAACCAATCACATAAACCCTACACAATTTTATACACATATATTTAAAAAAGTATTCTAGTCTAATATACTTATTGTACTGCATAGACATACAATAAAAACATATATTAAATACATAAAATATTTATACCAAAACGTCTCACTTATTTAATAATACTTTTAATCAAAACTTGATTTGTTTTATTACTAATAAATACTTAAATAGTTGTTAGACTTAAAATGTTACTATAATTTAAAAATATATACTTCAAAGGTGTGCATTGTATTTAATACCTAGTGCTATATAAAAAAATATGTATACTGAGTTCCAAAAAATCATTAAAACTGTTACTTCATTCTCATATGAAATGAGATTTATGTTTTAAAATACTAATTATAGAGATTTGTTCATTAATACCTGGTGATCTATTGGCATTTAATCTTAACTGCCATAAACATTCTTTGACCTCCAAAAAAGTTTTATCGTCACCCCCTTTACTAACATTATATGGGACCCTATCAATAATGAAAAAAATAAACCTCTTAAAATCTTTACACCTAATACTATGATTGTATAGTGAATTAGTACATTTTTTATTTTTGATGTCCCTATTGTGTTCCATAATACGGTCTCTTAATCTCCTAATAGTTTTCCCTATATAATATGCCTGACATGATAAACATGAAGCCAAATATACAACCATCTTTGTATTACAATTACAAAAACCCAGACACTTGATGGACCTACCATAATTTTGTACTACCACATATGGGCCATCGTTTATAAACTTACATGTTTTACAGAATCCACATTTACTCATTTTAGAATTTTTGTAAATATTGTTGTGACTACTTGTTTCAAAATGTTCTTTTAAGTTTTTTCCTCTACTATATGTCACATTCGGATGTTCTCCAATAATATTTGATACATCTGGTATATGGACCTACCATAATTTTGTACTACCACATATGGGCCATCGTTTATAAACTTACATGTTTTACAGAATCCACATTTACTCATTTTAGAATTTTTGTAAATATTGTTGTGACTACTTGTTTCAAAATGTTCTTTTAAGTTTTTTCCTCTACTATATGTCACATTCGGATGTTCTCCAATAATATTTGATACATCTGGTGTATTCATAAACACACTTAACCATGTCTCATTTAGTATACTTATAATTAATTTTGCTTCATCATTGTATGGTAAAATAAGGGCATCAATTTTGCTTTTATCTATTTCATTTTTTCTATTTGATTTATTGCCCTGTCCTGATTAAACAAGTCAACGTTTAACAGACTTGCCTTTTTTGTTTTACCAGCCTTTTTGACATTGTTGTTCTGAAATACAAACTCCGATTTCCAATATGCCATGACTAAATTAGCTACACTAGCTCCGCAAGGAGACCCCATCACTATGCCCACTTTCTGCAAGTAGAATTCATTGTTGAACATAAAGAAGTTGTTTGTTAATACAAGATCAAGTAGTTCTAAAACCAAGGAAGGCTCCAAACTTGGGGCACCGTGTTTGTTCAACATAAAACCCACCCATTCTATGCTGATGTCTTGAGGAATACACATGTACAGGTCTTTGACGTCGATTGTGAGAAAGTTAAAATTTTCATTGTACTCTAAACTGTTAATTTTAGCCAAAAAGGACCATGAATCTTTATAGATTTGGTCCTCAAGGACTACATACTTTTGCAAAATTGCGTCGATGACCTTAGCCCAAGAGTAAGTGGGAGAACCAAGGTTGTCAACCAAGGGTCTCATAGGTGGATTTAGTGGATCCTTGTGTATTTTAGGAATACCAAACAGGTAATTGTATTTGGGGTAAGATGTCATAAAATTGAACATGTCCTGTTCTATTCTACCCTCGATAAATAAGTAATTTATACAGATCTTAATTAGGCTATAAGCCTTGTCGACCTCCGACCGAGAACTCTGTTGGTAAGCTATACTAGAAAGCAAACTGATCATATATATATATATATATATATATATTATACATATGTCTATATATATATATATGTGTGTGTGTGTGTGTGCTGTTAAAGTGAACATAAACTTTATAAAAATTAGATTACAGAAATGTTTTCAGAATATAGTACAGCTGAAATGACAGCCCTATTACATACTGAAGTCATTTCTTTTTATGTGAAAGGGGATTTAGCTAAATGATGTCCAACACTTAATAATTTAAGTTCTCATTTGAATAATGGGTTGATAAAATAGAATCATCTAGGGAAGCAGTACAATTATGGAACAATTTTAGCCAATATATTGCGTCTCCAAGGAATAGAAATGCTCAGCAAAAAAATCTTCCAGACAGCATACTGTAGAATATAAAAATGCATTCATTTTTTTTTCACTGTCAGTTTCTGGTTTATGCTGGCATGGATGTTATCAGAATGGAATATGGTACCATCTGTGGTGAAACTAATATAATTCCTCCTTATAACTTGTATTTTGAAATATAAGCAAATGAATATTAAGTAACTGTATTTACATAAAATATGATGTGACTGTTCACTATATAAGGAAGTATGTCTTGCTGCATTAATGTATTCTGAAGAAGTTTATGTTCTTTTTTTTTCCTCAAATGATTTTTATTTTGATGAAATAACACAATAATGTAATGCATTCATAACATTCAGTAACTATTTACAGTTTTTACATTCAGCCTGACAAAAAGGATTCAGATAAAAACATTTGTAATTAAATAATAAGTTAATATTTAAACTATGATAGTTAGGAAGAGTTTGGTTCCATCTGTAGGTTATCAATCAAATTCAAAACTTTCCTCCACAGACTATTAACCAATGGCTTAGGAAAAGTTCTTAGCTGTTTAGTTCTTTTCTCCATTAGTATGCATTTCTTCAGTGATGATAAGAATTCCTCCTTTGTGGGTGCTACATTAGAGTTCCATCTTCTAGTTATACATTTTCTGGATATTGCTAACATGGTCCACAACAAATACAGGTCATCTTTCTTCATATTATTGCTATTAACAACATTCAATAAAATTAAAGACTTTGTTAAAACAAATATATTTGTATAGATAGCTTGAAGAAATGTGTTAATCTCATTCCAATATGATGTAATATTAGTACAGTCATAAAAAAATATGACACCAGTCAGCATTAGTGGACAGGTGATATCTCCAACATAAATTGCTGTTTGAAGGGTTCATTTTTGAGAGTTTCTCAGGTGTCAAAAAAGATCTGTGTAGAAATTTCCAGTGAAAAATCCTCCAAAATTGTGAATAAGAAGTTAATTTAACTGAAAATAAAATGTTGGTTTTATCTTCTATTGATAATGATACTTGAAGCCCTTTAGTTAGGTATTGCCAGTAAGAATCTTTAGGAACTGTCTTATAGACCATCAAAGTGTTATATAGATATGATAGTTCATGCTTAATATTGATATTATTCTATAGGGTTCCAAAAATCCAGTTTATAATTTTTGGTACGGTTTTTGAAGGATGAGTTGTGTATTATTCTACACAGATCCTTAGTATATGCTGTGACACTCTGAAGAACCAACCAGTCATTAGGGGATAGGCCATAGGTTGACAATATACTTTGTGTGTTCAAAGCTTGTTGGTTTTCAGTACATTGCAACCAACAAAATAGGTTACTATTCTCCCATAATCCAAACATCTCTCTATGTGTTTTATCAGGGAAATCCCTTGTAATAGTAAATGGTATTAAAAATCTATACCACAGTTTTATATCTAAATTTGTGTTGATGAATTTTCTAAACACATCAAAAATATTGTTTATTAGAGTTAGTTTGGTTAATTTTGTTGTACTATACTGTAAATTTAAACTTAAATAGTGCCATATCTTGTTATCTTTGTCAGTTACCAAAGCATTCTTTGATAAACAATTTTCATTCATTAGTATAATGGAGTGTAACTGTTTCCAGTTGGAAGAGTATCTAGGATTTATCCAATTCATCACTATTTTAATTATAGATGCCTTTATATAAGTTTTAATGTCTGGGAATTTTAACCCCCTTGTTCCCATTTTCTGATATGATGAGAATATGCCACTCTATTTCTTTTGGGGTACCATAGGAATTTCATCAGAGTTTATGTGATTTCTTTAAGGATTTTCTTTCCTGGTGGAAGTATAAGAGCTTGTGCTATATATAATATTTTAGGTAACAAAACAATTTTTATCAGTTGTAACCTATCATCAAATGTTATAAACAAATTATTCCATTTGCTTAGCAATGTCTTGATTAAGTCTATGACTTTAGCATAGTTAAGCTGTAAGGTTTTCCCTATATTCTTACCTAGGACTATTTCTAAATAGTCTAGAGTTGAAACTTGGTTTCCAATAATATGATTAACTGGAACCTGTATGTTCTTTTTTTTTTATTTAATAATAAAAATTTTGATTTAGATTTGTTGAAGGAGAGTCCTGAGGTTTTTTGGAAATTTGTTGTTACTATATCCACTTCACCTAACACTTCCTTAGAGTTAGGTAAGGTAAGTAAGACATCATCAGCAAACATCATTATTTTGGATATATATTGGTCATATATATTTATACCTCTTATATTTGGGTTATTACGTATTAAAATAGCAAGTATTTATATGGACAGAGCAAATAGGATAGGGGACATGGGACATCCTTGTCTAGTACCTCTAGTGATTTGGATTGCTTTGGAAGTAAAGGGACCTAATTTGACATATGCTAGATTATTTTCATAGATTTTCTTTATCATTGTTATAAAAAAGGGAGGGAAATCAAATAACTGTAAGACTGTAAATAAATAATCCCAATTTAAGGAGTCTAAACCTATTATCAATGCTTCATGGTTTCCTCTATTGAGGTAATCTGTCAGTGTTAATACTCTTTTAATATTATCCTGTGTATGCCTGTTATGTATGAAACGAGTTTGTTCTTCATTAATTATTTTAGATATGGGTATTTTCAATCTGTTGACCATAATTGACATAAATAGTTTATAATCTTTGTTCAGCAAAGAAATTGGTCTATATGAGTTGCAATGGTTAGGGTCCTTATTCTCTTTTAATATAGGGGAAATTAGAGAATATCCCCAAGAAGGAGGATTTTTTGCTAATGTTTAAACTTTAAGAAAGGTTTTATGTAGTAGAGAGATTATAGAAGAAGGGAACAATCTATAAATTTCAATAATTAAGCCATCTAATCCAGGTGCTTTATTAGATTTACTTCTTTTAATCCCATCTATAATTTCCTTTTGAGAAGTAGTTTTTTTGTAGATCTAACTTAAGTTCCTCAGGAATTCTTGTTATGTTGGGAACTATATTCTCTAACTTCTCACATTCATTTGTACTTATTTTATCTTTATGATGCTCTGCATAATGATAATTAAAAGCCTCCAGAATGTCCCCTATGTTGGAGACTTTTTTCCTTTTCCCTTCATGAAAGATACTATCAATGTTATTAATTTTTGATTGTATCTTAACTTTCATAGATAGGTTATGAAGATGCTTAGGAGAGGTAGCATAAGAATTTAATTTCAGTTTTTCCATAGCTAAATTAGTTTTATGGGATAATATTTCATTGTATTTCTTATCTGCTTTTTCTATTTTCTTCTTATTATCTGTAGCAATTAAGTTCTTATTAGATTTAAGAGATACATTTGATTTTGGAGTTGCTGTAACTCTGAGTCCCATTCTTTAATTTTATTTTTGTACCAGCTAATGGTTCTGTCATATAGATAGGCCTTAAGAGAATCCCATACCATAATTGTGTTTGCTTCAGGTTTATAATTAATATCTTGAAGTAATAACTAACTGATTGAATTCCAAGTGTATTGTTAACAACAGGGAATTATGATCTGAAAAGGGACAAGGTTGTATTGAAAAAATCAAGATTTTAGAATAAAGATCTTGTGAGATATATATTTTATCTATTCTAGTTTGGGTACCATGTCTATAGTCTTGGTGTGAGAATAGTAACGAATTTGGTCCCAAAGCATTAAAGGTGTCTTTTAATTTAAACATTTCTGTCCATTTTTTTAACTGTTTGGCTGAGGATGATAGTCTAGGAGATTTCCTATTGGTAGTTTCTGTAATATCTGTGATAAAGTTGAAATCACCTGCTAGTATAATATTATCTTTAGAAGTAGTTTTAAGAAAGTCTAAGTGTTTCTTTGCTAGTCCAACCCTCATATTTGGGAACCAGTGTAAATTAACCAGGGTCCAAATTCCATTGTTAAACTAAAGTATAACTAAGGCCATGAGTCCATCATTAGCTACATGTTTGTAAATAATTTCAGGATTTAAGAAAGTTGTTTTCCATATAATTGTTACTCCTCTGGTCTTGTTTTTATAAGAAGATTGAACTAGTATTGTGTATTCCTTAGGGTCCCACATAAATGTGTCATTTATTTTAAAATGTGTCTCTTGGAGAAAAACTACTTGAGCCTTGTTTAGTTTAAGATACCTTAGTAGGTTAGTTCTCTTATGTGGGTTGTTTAAGCCATTAGTATTTAAGCATATCAAGGTTAAATCCATATCAGAATTCTTTAAAGATAGCAACTATTTATCTCAATCCAAATAACTTTCCCCATGAAAGATAAAAGTAAAACAATTGTGTCAGGCATTTCAAAACTAGAAAAACAGTTAAATAACAAAAAATAGCATATTTAACTCTGATATAAACTTTAATACACCCTATACATAGAATGATATACATTCCTAGTCTAGCAAACAAAATTAAATCTGCTAGACTACCTATTCCAACCATCAACCTTTGTTGGTTCGAGCCCATGAAAACAAAGTAAAAAATGGAGACTATACTATAAATTAAGAGAAAAATAGTAGTGATAAATAACTAATCAGATATTGATTCCAGTTAGGTTTTAGAGCTAAGTTACATTCACTATTATTCGAAACATTAAACATTTATACAGCAATTATTCACTAAGGAAGCAAGAGACATATTAGGATATATATAATCTGAATTTAGTGCTTAATAGTTTAAGGAAACATTAGCTTTATTAACAATCTAAATGATCACCCAACATACCTAAGCATGTCATTTGTATTAGTTCTAATAAAAACTTTGAAATGACAGAACAAATCAAAGAATCATTTAGCATTTATATTTACTTGGCCTCTGAATAAATCTTATCATGACAATCTCCCACTAAATAAAAACATCACAAAAATTGGGTGTTAGCACATGTTTGAGTGTGTGTCATTCCCAAAAGATGTTAACATAGATTCTTAGAAATATTCCAATAAACATACGTGTCTTTAATTAACTCCTAAACCTTTGGAATAGCAGATGTTTAAATGACTGACTAAGAATCAATAATAATGAACTGGCATCAATTAATATGACAAAAAGTAGTAAAAACCATTATCTATATAAAACCTACTATGGATAACAGGTCTTAAAAGTGAATGACTCAAATACAGAATTAAGGTAGAGTTAGCTGTAAATATCTGCCATAATAATAGGGTAATACTGAAACTCATAACTTCTTTGTTGTGTTATCGCAAGTCATAGATATTACTGAGCTCTTTCCCTGTCATAAAGTGCTAATATACCAAAAAATATGACTTTATAATAACTGAGAACATGATATCTGAAACATAAAATAATATCTAAGATACAATATGAAATTCATCATTTTAAATGCAAATTAATTATAGTTCACTCAAAATTATTCACACATATATTGTCTAGGATTTAGTATGGTATTCGAGTATCCTAGTTATTACCATTAGCCATAAGCATTTCCTGTAAATGTATAAGCCTATACTAAACACTTGCTAACTGCATAGGAAAGTTATTTATAAAGATCTATTTATAAAAAAATCCAGTATATTCACTGGAAATAGTGGATATAATTAACTTACTAGAAAAAATAACATTTCTGTACATATTTGATCACAAAATATAGTCACTATTATAAAAGGGAATAATGAATATGTTTGCAGACAGTGTAGCTCATAATTCTTGTAAGAGAAGCCTGCTATGCTATATTAACCAACCAGAGTCTTGACATTCACAATTAGTCTTGCATATACACATTAGATGTAATGTAATTTGATCTGCATGCAGATAATGCATAATGTCACGAGCTAAGTAAGAAAGCTTCAGTTCTTAAATTTCAAACTGACATTTTCCTGCCTAGCACGCTACACAGTAACAGTACAGTTTCCTGACCTCACTTTAACTGTATCACAAAGTCTGCTTATTTACAGTAACAAATGTAAAGTTTAACTGTCAGGTACTTCCAGTCAGTAAATTAACATTCAGTACGCAAGAAATCCCCTCCGGACATCACAAACCATACAACACACATAAAAAAATCAGTGCCATACAACCTTTCCCATAACTAAACTCTATATAACTGGCAGAATATCCGAACACAGTCTTTAAGAAGCATTCTAAAAAAAAAAAAAAAAAACACACCTTTCCCATTACATAAAAACTTTCAGATCCCAGCTAAAGCATCTAATTTAATAGGCAGAACAGTCCATACATTCAGGTCATCATTCTTTATTTTAAATACAAAGTCATTTTCTGAAGCAAGCACTTACCAGGTACATCAAGCACAAATGATACGTATCTCAGAGACACTCAGACAGCTACAGACAGCTAGCAATAAACCACAGCTGCTAAGTAGATATACAAGTGATACATACTGCTAAAAATACAGGTGACATAGTCTCTGCCAAATTCAAGTTGAATAGAGCAAGTCCGTTGCCAATGAGAGACAAAACAGAACTTTAACATTAAATTCTACAGGAAGCATAACTTGTAACTGTTTAAAAACCTTGTGCCATAAAACATACAAGCATATAACTGTCAGAGAGACCCAATTTATGTCAAAAGCCGGCAAACAGCTTTTTGTTCACACAGGTACCAATATTTATACTGAAACAATCAGAAGTTATAAATAATAAAGAAACTAGTTAATATATACTAAGTCATAGATATGCCCTGTTATCCCATGTATCCAAAGCAGTTTTGATAAATTAATCTAAGCAGTGGTGGTGGTGCTGTGGTAGCGTTGTCGCCTCACAGTAAGACGCTGTCCGGTTTGATTCTCAGCTAGAGCGTCTTCTGCGTGGAGACATGCATGAATGGGCGTACCTTCATTGAAGGTTGTGCGTCAGGCCTGGCAAGCCGGTATGTAAAAATCAACTGCCAATCATTAGCGGACTGGAGTTCCGCTGTGGTGACCCCTAACCGGGAAAAGCTGAAAGACACAATCTAAGCAGTGACTATGCCTGTGTAATAACTCAAAAGAGCATTTAGCAGGGCAAAGGGCTATATAGTATTTGAAATAAAGCATGTCATCTTAAGGTCATAAAAGCAAAGATAGCTTACTGTTCAATTATATCACTCAATAAACCAATAATATTATATTAATATACTAAACGCATAAACAGTTATATAATTTGTATATGAACAAAAAAAAGTATAGAAACGAAAAAAGAAAAAAGAGAAAGAAAAGCAATAAGAAAAACATTGTCATGACATACCTTACTTGAAAATTTAGCACGTATAAAACAAATTAAAGTCCAGTTGCAGTAGATGCTTTGAGAGATTTAGTGGGAACAGCAATCTTTGACTCAGTTTTTTGTTTTTTCCTTTTAACATCAGTCCAAGAAGATTTATCAGTAACCCACTTCAGTGATGCAGATGCACATTCCATATCTTCAGGTAAGGAAATAATGCTATTGTTTATAATAAAGGCAGTGACTTCCTCTAAGGCATTAAATGGTCTCATTTCATTCTGATATAGGATTTTTATTCTGGCAGGAAAGACAAGCTGAGTTTTGATGTTATTCTGCTTTTACAGTTTTATTAATGGCCAAGCTTTTTTTCTCTGTTCCAAAACCCTAGTAGAATAGTCATTGTCAAACCTAATTGGGTTTTGGTTGCAATTTTAATGGACTTTTCCTCCAGGCAGATTTTAGGACCAACTCCTTGTCCAAATAAGATATAAACTTTATGACTATTGATCTGGGAGGAGTACATGACGATGTTGAAACTGGCTTTCCTAAAGCTCTATGAGCCCTTTCAATACCAAAGGACAGATCCTCCTTTAAGTCTAAAATCTCTGGAATCCAGGTGTTCATAGGTTCATAGGTAAGTACTAGGCTATCTGCCCAAGGGCATTTATAAGCCTAGCCAGAATGTGTTGGCTTTCGCCACCCCCTTAGATTAGTTCCCTGTGTCTCTGTCCAGCAGAGCCATCAGTTCTCTGCGCCACTGTCCAGCAGAGCCATTAGTTCTCTGCGCCACTGTCCAGCAGAGCCAGTGCAGTGATCCCCGGGGTAAATTTTCTGTTTCCCATCCACCTGTCAAGGTTTCTCTTGAAGAATGTTAGTGAGGGGCTCTGCCTGATGTATATTGGAATCCTGTTCCAAAGCATGGGGAGTCTCTGGGATAGGAATCTATCCCTCCAGCATGTCCTTTTTATCATTGTGGTGAGGTTTATATCTCTAGAGTGTGTGGCTCTCTGGGATTTGTTTTTTTTAGGTGGAGCATGTCCCTCAATTCTGGGTTGGACATGGCCTTGTATGTCAGGCAGAGAGTAAGCGGTATGCAAATGAGTACAGCTGGAGTTTCTTGAATCGGGCTGCATAGGGCATCTGTTTGAGGCCAGTAATCCTCTTGGTGAGGTACTTTTCTGGCCTTTCCAGCTGTTGCAGATGTCTTGTAAGGTACATCCCAAGTGGAGTGTTGTATTCTATGATGGGTCTAATGAGTGATGAGTAGAGAGGCACAATAACCTCTTTTGTTCTAGATGCGAACCCTTTTGTGATTAGGTGGGCCACATAGAAGGATTTTCTAACCACCTTGGCAATATGATTATCAAAGGAGAGATTACTATCTACTTGGGTCCCCAGATCCCTTATTACATTTTCTGTGTTTAGGGGACTGCCACCTATGTGGTAGTTCGCGGGTATTTTGTTTTTTCCAAAGGGGATGACGATGCACTTGTTGGCATTTAGCTTGAGGCCATGATTTTGACACCAGGTATCCATCTCAGTGAGACCCGTCTGAAGGGTGTCTGTATCAGCCGGAGAATCAGTTATAGTCCCTAGTTTGCAGTCGTCTGTAAACTTGGTCAGCCATAGTCCTCCTATGCTTACCTGTACCTCTGAGAAGTATATACCGAACAGGAGGGGCCTAGGACTGAGCCCTTTCAGGAAAGAAATATCTTCTCCTTCAGCTCTCTCAGGGATGCCAAAAATCCTTATATTTCACCTTCTCTCCCTGTTTTCCAGGTCATCCACTTTATTGAGAAACCAAGTGTTTTGTTTGATGAGCAAATCTTTTTGGCTTTCTTTTTCCTTCAGACTTCCATCAAGATCATTCAGGGATGCTTGTAAGTGTGTTATTCTGGATTGATGCTGCTGTATAAGTTCCTTGAGAGAATCTGTTCGTTTCTGACAATTTTCCTCGAGGTTTTGTAAATTCTCCTTAAAATCATCCATTTTTAGTGAGAGTTCTTATAGAGCAGATGTCACAAGCTGCATTTCTTTTTTTAAAGCCATGTCAGAATGAGAAGTCTTCGAATTGCTCATCTCCACAAATTATATATTCTCCTTTATAATTTGACAGGAAAAAACTTTCCTAAGTTCACCAAAGTTACTAATAATATAGTTTATACTTTCATCTATCAATTCTAAGTATTTTTGCTACAATATAATAAGTTATTTTCTGTTTTATACTAGTTGCATGGAGGTCTAAAAAACTGCTGCTGTCAGTTGGCCATTTTGGCTCTGCCCCCTAGACGAAGTCTATGTTCTGAATGGATGAAGGTGCTCAATTTTTTTAATTAAAGGTTACTGTGCTGGATGGATTTTGCCTGGTGTTTTATTCCTTTATGTCATTAGTTAAGTCCTGATCTCACTTTTAATTCACGTTCCTGACCTGTTCTCACTTTTAATTCACTTTCCTGACCTGTCGTGCAGATTTCTTCTGATCTTACAGACAAAAACTCTCAAATTATTGAAATAATCTCTGGACTTAGTATTTTTGCTTGATTTTGTTGTCAACTTCAGCCTTTATAAAAATAATTGGAATTGACCGTGTAACTGCTGGAATATGTATCTAATGGCCTGATGGAGAGGGCTTTATGGACTTTGTTGGATGGGATGAATAAAATGAAAGTCAGGACAGTGGAATCAGGATGTCTCTTGTTCATATACAGGACTGTTCCTCAGATAACATCAAATGTATCTCCAACAGAAATACTTTTGCCATGAAATTTGAAATAGACGATTTACTTTCACTAGACTTAGAAGTAAAAATCCAGGAAGAAAAAAAAGCAGTGGGCACACTGTTTCACAACAGAAACATATTTTGATAAAGTGCCAGTGCTGAGTAGTTGTACAAGTGAAAAAACAGTCTATTTGCTTAACTACATATATGGTCTTTAATAGATATTCAGTGTCTTTGGGTTGTTTAGGACCTCTTCTTTGTACTATGTTCACTGGTCATGGTTTGTTTTGAGGAGGTACAGACTTACATAAACGGAACCAGTTTGTGAGCCAGAAAAACAGGAGGAGGGCTCATTAACTCATTAAAAAGTGCAAAGGTGTCTCCATGTTTTGTATAAAAGCCAACTTCCTTGCCCACTTGTGGAAGTTGCAGTTGAGAAAACTGCAGTCGCTCCATTGGTGACCAAGAGCTGTGAAAATCCCTAACCTGGGCCTGTTGTGGTAGAAGACATTTATTCTTCATAATCTTTAGATTTGCCATTGCCACTCTGTCTTATTGTTTTGTAGTCTGTATGTGAAAGGCATTTCCCTTCTTATAAGAAATACTGTGTTAGATGTTAGTAAAACCTTTCTTTGTAGGTATAGCAAAATAGTGCCATTGTTTCACTGAAAGCCTTGTAATCTATGCAGACTTTCTTAGAAAATAATAATAAAACAGTGAAATGTTAAACTAATTCCTTATTCTTAATAAATGTTATACAGTATAAAATGTGTAATGCTTTCGAGATTCCAGTTAATGAGAGAAATATTTTTCTTCACTAAAAACAATAGATTTTCCAGGGAATTTTAATTATAACTAACATACTGTATCTCAGAGCTATGTGAAACGTAAATAATTAGCACCCATGTTAAGCCAGTAAACAGCCCATCTCATCACTGATGTCCCTGGTGAGCTGCGTACCTAGGACTGTCTTAGTTACTGAACTATGTGCAATGCTTTAAGTATTGCTGCTGAGCCCTGCAGTCTAGATTACATCATACATTTTAAAAATTCCAAGTTATTTATTTATTTATTTATTTATTTTTTTAATTTTATTATACATTTGTTGACTGGGAGTGTCCAACTGAGCTAATACCTTTTTTCAGAGGAGACTCAGGGAGAAAAGCTCTAGAACATACAAGAATTACTAGAGTGATATTCAAATACGTAACTTATCACATTCAGTAGTTGCCAGAATTATACAATATATAAAGATAAGTAGAATGGGGCGGCCATGGTGGTGCAGTGGTTAGCATTGCCGCCTCACAGCAAGAGGTTCTCCGGTTCGATCCTTGGCTGGGGTGCCTTCTGTGCAGAGTCTGCATTTCCTCCCTGTGGTCGCGTGGGTTTCCTCTGGGTGCTCCGGTTTCCTCTAACATCCCAAAGACATGCTGTAGGTGGATTGGACACTCTAAATTGGCCCTAGGTGTGTGTGTGTGTGTGTGTGTGTGTGTGTGTGTGTGTGTGTGTGTGTGTGTGTGTGTGTGTGTGTGCCTTCAGTGGAAGGTTGGGTGCCGGGCTGGCAACTCGACGCCGTAAAACTCCACTGCCAGTCACGAGTGGACAGGTGATCCGCTGTGGCAATCCCTAATTGGGAAAAGAAGAAGATAAAGATAAGTAGAATAACATTTACTTCATAAGAGAGAAAATGTTGAAGTTTCTTAAAGAAAATTAACTAATATAAGGTTTAATAAGGAGAATAAAGGAAAAGTTTGTGAGTTACATAGAAAGAAACTGAATGTAAATAGATAAAGAGAACTAGTTTGGTTGGTTTTGGTCAGTGAGGGTTAGTGCAGTGGCAGGTCCAATGTTTTTTAAAGTAGTCTTTGGTGGCTAGTTTAAATTGTTTGGGGTGTGTAAGGTTTCTTATTTCTAGTGGGAGTTTGTTCCATGCAATGGAGGGGTGGTAGCTGTATAAGTTGCACACTGTTTTAGATTTAGGTTTATAAACAGTTAATAGGTCTTTGTTTGCACTTCGTAATTGTCTGATAGGGGAGTAGAGGGAGATGAGGGATGATAGCAGGCTGCTCTGGGATGGCATGTATAATATGGAGCTGAGATTGGTGAAACAGGTGTGGTAATTTGAGCCAGTTCAGGTATTTTAGGGAGAGACAGTGGTGGGATTTATATGTATGCTGAGCTGCAATTCCATCTATCTTGTGATAGGTTGATTCTAGTTTGGTAAGTAAGGAGGAGTTCAGATTTATTAGTATTTGGGAACAGTAGGTTAAGCAAGGTAGTAGGTAGGCATGAGAGAGCGTAACACTAGCTTCAGGGGTTAGGAATTTGTTACTCCTGTACAGAAGTCCTAGTTTCTGATGGGTTTTTCTGATGCAATAGGTTCATAGGTAGGTACTAGGCTATCTGTCTGAAGGCATTTATAAGCCTAGCCAGAATGTGTTGGCTTTCACCGCCCCCTTAGATTAGTTTCCTGTGCCACTGTCCAGCAGAGCCACTGAAGTGATCCCCGAGGTAAACTTTGTTTCCCATCTACTTGTCAAGATTTCTTTTGAAGAGTGTTAGCGAGGAACTCTGCCTAATGTAGACTGGGATCTTGTTCCAAAGCATGGGAAGTCTCTGGGACAGGAATCTATCCCTCCAGCACATCCTATTTATTGTTGTGGTGAGATTTAGATCCCTAGAGCATGTGGCTCACGGGGATAAGGTTTTCTTTAGGTGGAGCATGTCCATCAATTCTGGGTTGGACATGGCCTTGTATGTCAGGCAGAGATCACCTCTGAGTAGGTGGTATGCAACCGAATACAGCTGTAATTTCTTCAGTCGAGCTGCATAGGGCATCTGTTTGAGGCCAGTGATCCTCTTGGTGAGGTACTTCTGTGGTCTTTCCAGCTGTTGCAGGTGTCTTGTAAGGTACATCCCAAATGGGGCGTTGTACTCTATGATGAGTCTGATGAGTGATGAGTAGAGGGGCACAATGACCTCTTTTGATATGGATGCGAGCCCTTTTGTGGTTAGGTGGACCACGTAGAAGGATTTTCTAACCACTTTGGCAATGTGATTATCAAAGGTGAGATTACTATCTACTTAGGTCCCCAGATCCCTTATTACGTCTTCCGTATTTAGGGGACTACCACCTATGTGGTAGTTTGTGGGTACTTTGTTTTTTTCAAAGGGGATGACTATGCACTTTTTGGCATTTAGCTTGAGGCCATGATTTTGACACCAGGTATCCGTCTCAGTGAGACCCTTTTGGAGGATGTCTGTGTCAGCTGGAGAGTCAATTATAGACCCTAGTTTGCAGTTGTCTGCAAACTTGGTCAGCCATAGTCCTCCTGTGCTTGCCTGTACCTCTGAGAAGTATATGCCAAACAGGTACCCCACCTAGGACTGAGCCCTGGGGAACTCCACTTGTAACCGATTTAGAGTCGGACCTAGCTCCCGCAACTCTCACAGTGTGGGTTCTGTCCATGAGCCAGTTGGCAACCCATCTTGTGACGTAGGGGTTTATGTTCAGGCTGGTGAGCTTGTCTATAATACCAGAATGGGGAATGGTGTTGAAGGCCTTTGTGAGATCTAGGTAGGCTGTGCGTACCACCTTTCCCTCACCTATAGCCTTGGTAACTGTCTCTAAGAAGTCTACCAGGTTTAGGAGGCATGATCTGCCCTTGACAAAGCCGAACTGGGTAGGGTCCAGTGTTTGGAGGTTCCCAATGTCTTTGTTAATGAGTTCCATGATGATGCGCTGCATAGCCTTGCAGACCAAGCTAGTTAGGCTTATAGGGTGATAGTTCCTGGGTTTGTTGTGGCTCCACCATTGTGGAGTGGAATAACCGCTGCTGTTCGCCACTCTATGGGTACGTAGCCTGTGGAGAGGTTAAGTTTGAACAGTGTGTTTAGGTGAGGGGTTAGTTCGTCTTTGAGCTCATGTAGGAGGCAACCTGGGACATCGTCCAGTCCCATTCATGCTGTGTTTTTGGCTATGGAGAGGGCTGTTTTAACCTGAGTGTCTGTGATTTCAGGGACTCTACATTCTTCTGGTATGGTTATGGTCCCTCTTCGGGGTGAGAGAGGGCGAAGTTTGTGCTGAACCTGTCTGCCAGGATGTTGGTGATATCGGTTGGTTCAGTGTATTTTGTGCCATTCTGCACTAACTCCGAGCAGATCTGAGCATTGCCACTTAGATTCTTGACATAGCTAAAGAATGCCTTGTGGTTATCTTTGGAGTCCTTGGCAATTTTTCTTTCAAAGCTCACCTTGGATGATTTTATGAGGGATTGTAGTTTCTTGCTGTAACTGATCAGGGATGTCTTCCCTTCTTGGGATTTTACTCTTTTCTGTACTAGTTTCCTCCTTCTATTGTATAGCTTGTTTATGGCAGGAGTCCACCAGACTGGTTTCCTTTTCTTGGAGGAGTGAGTCTTGGTTTTGCTTGGGATGGCATGATCCATGCATTCTTGTAGGTGCCTGTAGAATGCATTAGTAAAGGATTTTGCAGCTTGGACAGTGTTATCCTTCAGCATGGGGGCTTTGAAACTTTCCACCTCGGTCTTAAGTAACGTGAAGTTTGCTTTTGAAAAGTTTTTCATGGTGGTTTTCTTGTCCGGGGGTGGAGGCGGAATGTGGATATCCAAAGTGATTTGTTTATGGTCAGATCTAACCAGCGAGGGGTTGACCTCCGGTGTGGAACACCAGTCGCCCATGTTGGTGATGACCAGGTCCAATATGTTGTCACCTCTGGTGGGAGTGTTGACCAGTTGAATCAGGGAGTTTGAGTTTATAAATTCTCAGAAATGTTGGGCAAGGGAGTTAGTACTTGAGTAGTTCTCCCAGTTAATGTTTGGGTAATTGAAATCACCCAATATTAGGGTGTTTGGTAGGACCTTTATGTTTCCCAGTGTTTCCAGAAATGTGGAATGGGGGTCCTGGGACATGGTGGGTGATCTGTAGCAAGCTACAATTTGAATTGCAGTTTTGCCCATTGTTAGTTGCACATGGATGATCTCTGAAGCATCGTGCTGTGCCACTAACCTGGAGGTGTGGGTATCCTTGATGAATATGGATACGCCCCCACCTTTTGTATTTCAGTTTGGGTTCTGTGGCTGAAATGTATGGTATAAGTTGTAGCCTGGCAGTGCTGGGGTGCTCTTTGGAGCCTTAAACCAGGTTTCTGTTACTGCACATATATTGATTTTCTCCATACTGAGGAGTGCCTCGAGTGCATGCATTTTGAGGTTCAGACTTCTGGCATTGAGTAGCATTACCCTCAGTTTTTTGTTACTTGTGCTATTTACTGTGGTGGGTTTGTCTTTTGAGCCTTGCCTAAAAAAGGCACTATGGGGGTGGCAAGAGCCTTGGCCAGTATTTAAAAGCCTAAGGGTGACAGGTGCAAGCCATCTCTAGTGAAGCAGCGTGGCTTGTCGAGCATGTCATCCCAGGTGGACAGACACTGGATCCCCTTTGAATGATACCAGAAACTTAGCCAATTGCTGAAATTGATAATTTTTTCTTTATACCATGGTATCATTCTTGGTGAGGGCAGGATGCTACTCAGGGTCAGGGTCATACAGGCCTGGGCTACATGATCAGAGAGCTCTTCCATGTCTCTTTTCATGTAGTCCAGAGAGGTATGGCTCAGGTCATTCACACCAACATGGACAATGACAGAGTCATATTTGTTATATTGTTAATGTGTAGATCAAATTTGAGTTGATTATCAATGGTAATGCCAAGTAGTTTTGTGCTAGATTCTACTTCTATAGGAGTATTGTTTAGGGATGTGATGAAGAAGGTAGGTTTGATGTGATTAAAAGATGTAGGAAGAACGAGTAGTAATTTTGTTTTTTTAGGGTTGAGGCTTAGTTGGCTATTTGTGAGCCGTGTCTCTACAGAGTCAAAGGATGTATTGGTAGTTGTTTGGAGTTCAGAGGGTGAGTTATCAATAGTAATGACTGTGGAATCATCTGCATATTGGACAATGATAGAGTGAGGACAAGAGGAGTGAAGTGAGTTGGTGAAAATAATAAAAAGTAAAAGTCCAAGTATGGATGCTTGGGGGAAACCTCTTCTTACTAGAAGGGGGGTAGGTAGTGTTGAGTCCCATCTCACTGACAGCTGCCTATCAGTGGGGTAGCTGGAGAACCAAGAGATAGTTAAAGTCTGTGAGTTTGTTATGTAGCAAAGAGTGAGAGACAGTGTTAAAAGCCTTTGATAGGTCAAGGAATAGGTAAAATTGAGTTTATTATCATCCTTGGTTAGAGAAATAGTGTTGAGGAAGGATAGCAGAGCTGTGGTGGTGCTATGCTTTGAACAGAAACCATACTGTATAGGGGTGTGCAATTTACCCTGTGTGAGATAATGCATATCTTGCTTATGTATGCATTTCTCGAGGACTTTTGAGAGAGGAGAGAGGATAGCGATAGATCTGAAATTAGAGACATCTGTGGAGTTACCTTCTTTGTGTATAGGGAGAGTATAGAATTGTTTCCAGATAGATGGAACTTTAGATTCAGAGATGGAGAGATTTATTATGATAGATACAGGTATGGCAAGGGAGTTTGCAGCAATTTGGAGAAAGTATGAAGGGATACTGTCTGCAGATACTGAGCAAGGTTTGAGCTTAGAGAGGTGGGTTTTGATGTAGTTAGTGGGAACAGGTTTTAAAGTAAAGGAGTTTGTATTAGTAGTTGGGGGAGATACAGGGAGGTTAAAAGTGTTACTGTTAGAGGAGTTGAGGTTAAATAGTTTGGAGATGGATTCAATGAAATAGGTGTTAATTGTGTTGGCAGTTTCTTCAGGTGACTTATTGGGACATGGGTTTGGTGAGGTTGGATTGCCAGGATGTAGGATCTGGTTTATATAACACCCATTTCTTCTGCTGTGTACCTTTCTGGAACTTGTGGATCATACAGAGGAGTGGAAGGGAGGCAGAAGTTTCGGTGTAGCTAAACTGCCTCCTGTTTCATGTTATTTGACACATTCAGATATGACTCCCCTTATTATCAAGAATGTGCACTGCTTTCTAGGGACATATGGTTTAGAAAAATAGAGAAGGGGTTACTATTGGTAATAATGGATTTCCTTTACTAATGGACATCTTATTTGCTCCATTATGTCAGGTTTTTTAATTACATTAGAATTGACTACATTCCTAAGACAGGGCTTACCTAAGAACTACAAAATCAGTATTTTTAGCCCAGACTGCATATCATATTTCTCTGCTTTCAGTTGCCTGTCGAAGCATACACATATATTTATTTATTTGGCTTTACTGGCCATGCTGCTGTCAGCGAGAATATTGCATTTCTTTGTATGATTCTGTCACGGTAAGAATTGTTGTTACCATTTATAGATACCATAAAAAGAATGAAGTTTTATCCTCAACCTGTGAATATATTTTCTACTGCAGAAGATGAAAAAAACAAGCAGTTTTATTATACAATATTAGAAGCTGAATGTATTTTGATATGCTAAAATAACTGTACTACTTCAAGAGATGTGGAGTCATTCACACTTTTGACATGAAAAGATAAAAGTAGAACAAGCTTCTGATATGAAAATGATTTTATACAGCTGTCAGATAAAATCTTTATATCAGTCTGACAACACATGCTGTACAACCACTGCTTATATGTGAACCTTATTAATAGGTAATAATAAAAAAATGTTCTACTGTACAAGAAAAAAGGTAGCTATTTTATTGTACTCTGTTAGTAGTTGAATTTACTTTACTGATATGCTGAAAGTAAATGGGTTATCAAGGGAGAGCTGAATTAATTCATACTGTTAAAATGAAAGGTACAAAGAAAGGCAAACTTTATATATGAAACTGTTTTTATAGCGCTATCAGATAAAATCCTTAGGTCTACCTGATAAAGTAACCACTGTCTATATAACCACTGCCTATATCAGAAATTCATTAATAGCTGGTAATAAAAATCTGCTTATTCTTAACTCATTGATTCTTTTTAGCTGCATGCAATGGAAAACTAGAACAGCACACAGAAAGGCGAGGTGTCATCTACAGCCCTTCTTGGCCAATCAATTATCCATCTGGTGTGAACTGCAGCTGGTATATCCAAGGAGATCATGGGGACATCATAACTATTAGGTATGGAAACTGTGAAATTATATTAGTATTTTAAAGTGCTATACTAAAAAAGAAAAAGCTGAGATGATGATGTTGTAGCATGGTACAAACAGATGGTTTTCTGGAATATTGTCATAGAAATATAAATGCCATGCAATTTGCATTTTGTCTTCAGTTTTTCAGTTCCTGTTTGTACTTTTTGCCCAGTGGCTTGGCAGGCCAAGTGCTTACCTTAGTTGCCACAAGTTTAGAACTGAGATGAAGATCTCCAGGTTATAATATCCTTAGGTTCCTTTCTATTACTGACACTACAGATCAGTATAATGAACATTCTGTACTCCTGATGGGACACCCTTTGTATTAAGACCTATCTGCATGTTCTGGTGACAGTGTGGGAAATCCATCAGGAGTTCTGTGATTGAAGAGTATACAAACACACACACACACACACACACACACACACACACACACACACACACACACACACACACACACACACACACACACACAAGGTTATATGTTTCAACTTCAGACCCAGAGTACATTCATTCCTAGGTCAGTGTAGCATTTTGTACCTTAGTTGTAAAACTGATCACTTGAATGACTTATATATCACTGCATAGTTGCTCTTATTGTATTATTATTAATGAAACTGTCCCTTAGTATATTCAGTTTTAACAGAACTTTCTCCATAAGCCTCCACTGAAAATGGGCCAGTCTATAAAAAGCAGGCAGGGAGTATGTATCCCATTGCTGATAATAGGTGAGTTGGAGGTCTCAAGATAAGGTGCATGACAGACTTACAAAGTCCCTTGTACATGCAACTTGTGCCAGCTGCTTTATAAAGACCTACTACTTGTAATTTGTGCCATGTGCTTTATAAAGGCCTACTACATGTAGTTTGTGCCATGTGCTTTATAAAGGCCTACTACATGTAGTTTATGCCATGTGCTTTATAAAGGCCTACTACATGTAGTTTGTGCCATGTGCTTTCCCATTCTTCGCTTGTTTTATGGCGTTAAGTACAGAATACTCCCTAACAGAGCCATTAACTGGCAGCATTCATACTATTAGCTAAACTGGGTATGGGTTAGAATAAAAATTCTTATAAAATTATATACGGGCTGTATTTATGCCCTCTGGTGCAGTTAAGACCTTCCCATCTAGCCTTATGGTGATAATTGTCAGAAATGAACTCCATTTTTCTCAGCCTGTATGCAGGAACACATTTGGTTTATATACAAGGGTTTATTCTGAAGATGCAATAGCACAATTTATTTCATTACTATCCCTTCTTCAGATTTAAACTATGTATACTGTAAAATAATCTATATATTCCTGTCTTGTACCCAGATATCACTGAGGTCCAGCCACCTGCAATTCCAGTTGTTCTATTTTGTTATCCCATTCAGCCAACAGTTTAGTTTTAGGTGCTGAGCAAATTGCTCGTCCTTGAGGCATTTAAACCACTCACAAATTTGCATGCTTCTCAAAGGGTTCAAAGAGAGATGCTTTTATTTGTCCAGTACCCCCTTGATCAGCAAGTCTGCCTTCTGCTGCTCTATTGACCCATTTATTCTTCCACCTTCTAAGGCTTAACTACATAGTTTTTTTACTTTGCTCAGCCTGAAAGTGAAAGTTGAGGAGCTAGGAATGGTGCCACTGTTCCTGGGTACTTTGTCCTTTGTCCTAGCCTTATGTCCCTCCCTTACATAGGAAAATCATGTTAGGTTGGGTGGGCATACTGTAACTCCCAGGGCAAACAGCAGTCATATCATCTCTTGTCTTCCAACCCACTAGCCTAATGTCTCCTATCTGAGCTCTGTCGTCCACCAAAGGTGGACTACAGAGAGGTCATCACTCTTCCACCAGGACAGGCATAACCCCTTTATTTCTAGATTTGTCAAGCACCTAAGCTGCTAATTAAATGTGGGTCACCTGAACTATAGTTAGGGATTTCTCTTTCTTTGCCACTGGGCTGGCTGTGCTCTAACAGAAAAACTTGATTATGGCAGTTTTGATCCACTACCTTATATCTTGTCTGAGCAGAATTAAAATATCTATCCATCAGGGTTTTGTTTTATGCATACTTTCAGTAAACTAAACACTAGGCATCTCAGTCATTATCAGATAAGGGAAATACCAGTGTGCATAAACTACCTACTAGCTTTAGCAGTGCATTTAAGATCCATCAGCTATCCAGGTCACTTTTGGCAAGGCACTGTTCGGTAACAAATGTATAATCCCGGTCAGTGTGGGAAACTGGTGCCTTCTCATGTCACATATAGGTAGGTCCTTAAGGGCTTTTTCTAAGATAGCTTGGGATTTTATTTGCCTTTCTCTGCCTAGGATAGATATATCTACGGTGTTACACAGAAGTGGGTTAAAACCCCAACCAATCAATATAGGTGCACTGACTCTAGTAAGGTCTTTGTATATCCTCTCAGAAAGAATCCAAGAAAGACTGTGTTTGGGCATAGAGTGCAGCTGTAATTAAGACTGTGGGCATAGAGTGCAGGTGTAATTAAGACTGTGGGCATAGAGTGCAGCTGTAATTAAGACTGTGGGCATAGAGTGCAGGTGTAATTAAGGGGCCCTGCTAAGTAATAAGCCACACTGTTATCCACATACTATTTTTGGATTTATTACGAGCTTGTAATTCCAGTCTCACTCTTTTGTGGACCAGTAATATAGCCCTCTCTTTCAGGAGATTGTCCTAAGCTGTTTAGAAAGAATAAAATGCCTCATAGTGATTGTGACTTCTTGGAAGATTATTACTTCAGTCCCTTTATCAGGTGTAATGTTCAGCGTCACTCGTCTCTTCTTTAAAGAGTTTAACCCCTAACATAACTATTAACTGTTCAATATCAGCTTCGATACAAGCTTTGTACCAAGTGAATGGAGAACAGCTACATTCATTCCCCTGCATAAGGGAGGACCTTCCACAGACCCAGAAAATTACAGACTGATAAATCTGACCAGCCTCATATGCAAAGCCATGGAAAGACTTATCATAAACTAATCAATCAGAACATGGAAAACCTCTAAACACTGGACCTGTCTCAGTTTGGATTTGCCAAGGGCAGGTCATGTTTGTTGTACCTGGTGGACTTTTTTGAAAGGGTCACCAAAGTAATGGATGAAGTCAAAATGGAACACACCTCATACCTCGACCTAGCCAAAGCTTTTGATACAGTTCCCTACTCAGGCATAGTAGAAGGGCTAAATCATCATCATCATCATCATCATCATCCTCATCCTCCCTTTCTCCCATTTTCTGCATGGGGTTGTGGTGTTGTGTCACTTGTCGCCATCTTTAACTGTTCAATGCCACTCTCCTACCTTCTTCGACAATCATATTTGACTGTTGCAGGTCTTCTCTCACACAATCCATCTACCTCTGCGCTGGATGCCCTCATTTCCTCTTGCCTTCTTCCTGTCTGTTCCAAATTTTCTTCACCAAATTGTCTTCTGCATTCCTGCACATTTGGCTGAGCCACCATAATTTGTTCTCTTTGACCATTTCTGCAAATGGAACTACTTTGGCTTCTGCTCTTATGTCTTCATTCCTTCATCTGTCCCACAGTATACATCCTACCACCCATCTCAGACACTTCATCTCCATCACGTCTAGCTTCCTCGTCTACTCTGTCTTTACAGCCTAGGTTTCTGTGCCATACAGTAGTACTGTCACAACACTGTTTTGCACATCTTACTTTTAAGCTTCTTTGGCATTCTTCTGATATACAGTACCCTGACATTCTGTGTCAGTTGGCTGCAGCCCCTCTGATTGTAGCTTTTTGGACACCCGTGCACTGGCCCAGCAATCAAGGAGCCTCAATCCTCACCACTAACACCAGTGAGGGGTGTCCACATTGGGAAGGATAACAAATACACACACAGTAAAGTACAATTTCCCTTAAGAGCACACAGAGATCACAGTCAGTCTGGGGCTGGTTTCTCCGTTTCTCTCCAGATCCCCAATAAGACTCTCCACTGGCACAGCTATAGAGTGGGGTCCTTAGCCAGCGTCCCAAGCCAAGTCCTCCTAGCCCTCTCACTCTGTCCAACCAGTGCTTCATGTCCTTGCCCAAGTAGCTGACACACACACACACACACACACACACACACACACACACACACACACACACACACACACACACACACACACACACACACTTTGAGATATGATTTATATACAACCACACAGACACTCCTGTGGAAGGCTGGCACAGGTTCACTAGCTGTGCCCCTTCTGTCCAGGCTATAAGGTAGTAATCACTGCTACCAGGACCCTTACTTATCAGCTACTAAAAAGGTCCTTACTAAAGGGTGTCCAGTTATTACTGTGCAGTATTATTATTCAATTAGTAAGTGTGACCAGAACTTTTTAAGGCTTATTGGAGTGGCTTGGCCAGTATCACTATGTATATGCAATGAGCTTAAATTATCTCTACACAAAACAGCCACAGTTGAAAAGTTTAAAAATATTTAATAATAAATAATAAAGACACAAGACAATAGTTCTTACTACACAGTGCTAGTCAAGATTTCAGCGATCACAGGAAAATACTTAAAATAATACAGTAGAATAGTTCTGACATCAATACAGAAAAACTAAGCTTACTATTTTCTATCTATTCCTTAAGAGAAACACTAAAGTCTAAGATCCCGCGTACATACAGACAGAGCAAAGCAAGTGCTGGTGAGTGGTCTGTTCTGAAGACAAATGCAAAATGCTCTGATTCTCTCTCAATCTCTGTCCATAAATTGATAACACAGTAACATGGCTCATTTTAGATTATATCATTATTCTTTGTTTCCCAGGCTAACAGAAAATCAGAGTGTAACAGCCCTTTTGATCTTGCAGCTGGTCAGGAAGCCAGAGCAATAAAATACATTATACATGTAAATTCTAGCCATTACCTCTGGTCTCAAAACAATAGGAAGAATTCCTTAATTCAGATATCTCTGCTCCGAGCTCTGAGAGCAAACAATTATACAATGCTTGGCTTATCAGCTTTCCTCCAGCAGAGTGCAATGTGGTTACATTTTTAAAGTTCACTTATCATGATTTTCTTACATTTAAGAGAAAAGCAAGTGGCTTACATTAATATTTACAAATGAGAGCATTATGTACAAAATTCTATTTAGCTAGGCTGGCAGTCTTCACATATCTTCCTGCTGGAGAACTCAAGCTAGTTTTTCAAGTGACCCTTGAGAAACGTTGCTTGAGAGGGTTAGGTCTATCAGATTATACCTTACCCCATTCCCTGTCTTGAGAGCCCATCTGCGTTGGCATTGCTAATCCCACTGTGGTGCTGCACTGACATATATGCTTACAACCCTAGGCTCCATCTTAGCAACTTGGCATTTTGCAGGCTGGCTCTATGTAACCATGTTAGGGGATTGTGGTCTGTAACTACAGTGAATTTTCGTCCATACAGATAAGGCAGATGTTTCTGCAGTGCCCACACTATGGCTGCCATTCCTTTTCTGCAGCTGCATAGCTTTCCTCCCTGGATTGAACCCTATGACTGAGATAAACCACTGGGTGCTCTTCTCCCTCTGAAGAAATCTGGCTAAGTACAGCCCCCACCCCATGGTTTGAAGCATCCACCTGCATAACAAATTATTTGCTGTAATCTAGACTGGCTAACACAGGAGGTCCTCCAAAAGCGTCTTTAAGCTTCTGGAATGCTTACTGACATGCTGGGGTCCTCACTACCTTATCTGGCCTGTTTTTACTTGTCAGGTCTGTGAGGGGAGCAGCTATGGTACTATAACTGGGGACAAACTTTCTGTAGTACCCTGCTGTCCCTAATAATGCCCACACCTGCTTTTTGGTAACAGATGCAGGCCATGCCTGAATGGCTTCCACTTTGGCAGGTTCTGGCCTGATCTTACCACTCCCCACTCTATGTCCCAAGTAGGAGACCTCTGCCATACCAACCTGACATTGGCTGGGCTTAATGGTCAACCCTGCTCTCTGTAGTCTACCCAGCACCTCCCTGACATGCTGAAGGTGCTCTTGCCAGGGATGGCTGTAGATGGCAATATCATCTAGGTAAGCAAGGGGAAACCCTCCTGCTCCTGCTAGGATATAATCTACCAGCCTCTGGAAAGTTGCTTGGGCATTTTTCATCCCAAAGGGTATCTTTATGAACTCATACAAGCCAAAAGGAGTCACAAAGGCTGACTTCTCTCTAGCACTGGGAGTCAAGGGCACATGCCAGTAACCCGTGGTAAGATCAGTGGTTGTAAGATACTTAGCCCCACCCAGCTGCTCTAGGGCTTCATTTGTTATATGCATGGTGTAAGCGTCTGACTCTGTGTGAATATGTAATTTCCTGTAGTCCACACAGAACTTGGTGTTGCCATCCTTGTTTGGCACCAGCACCACTGGAGAGGCCCAGGGACTGTTGGACTCTTGAATTACCCCTAGTTCCAACATTTCCTGTATCTCCTCCTTCAGAGTCTGTTTGACTCTGTCTCAGGCACCCTATAAGGGGCCTGCTTAATAGGGCTTTGGGGTGCTGTATCCACCTGGTACTGCACCAGGTGGGTGCACCCTGGTTTCCCAGTGAACAGGTCTCCAAACTCCTGTAACACTGCTCGGATTTCTCGAACCTGGGTAGGAGATAGCTGCTGGGACATTGCTACCCCTTCCACTGAGGTGTCAGTTTGAGCCTCACTGAGGATTTCAGTCTCCAGATCTCCTTCAGACTACTCCTGCAGTCAACGGCAAATGCTCAACCCAAAGGCCTCCCTATCATGGTAAGGTTTCATCATGTTAACATGGTACAGTTTGTGCCCCTGCCTCCTGCCTAGCAGTTCCATCATGTAGTTAACATCACTTACCTTTCTTACTACCTTGTAGGGTCCCTCCTAAGTTGCTTGCAGCTTGTTGTGTCTGATAGGGATGAGAAGTATTACCTGATACCCTACAGCATACTCTCTAGCTCGAGCATTCCGGTCATATCAGACCTTTTTCTGTTGTTGGGCTTCTGCCAGGTTCTTCTGGGCCAAGCCCATGAGTTCCTTGACCCTTGTCCTGAAGTTTAGGTCATATGACACAACAGACTTCTTGTGAGATTCACACTCACCTTCCCACTCCTCTCGAAGAGGACCCTTCACCCTATGCCCATACAGCAACTCAAAGGGTGAAAAACCTGTGGATTCCTGGGGAACCACTCTGTAAGCAAACAACAGATGGGGAAAATATTTGTCCCACTCCCTCTTAAACTGGTCTGCAAATGCCTATAGCATGGACTTGATTGTAGAGTTTAACCTCTCAACAAGAACATTAGTCTGGGGATGGTAGGGTGTGGCCTTCAGGTGCTTCACCCCACAGTACTTCCACGGACTAGCCACCAGGTCTGACATGAAATCAACACCTCTGTCAGTCAGTATTTCTTTTGGTAAACCTACTGTGCTGAAAATCTCTAGCAAAGCATTTGCCACCTTTTCTGCCTCAATGGAGGACAAAGCCACTGCCTCAGGGTATCTTGTAGCATAATCTGCTACCACTAGGATATACTTTTTCCCTGTGGAACATGAGGTACTCGGAGACCCCACAATATCCACAACTACCCTCTGAAATGGCTCCTCAGTCACAGGCAAAAGCATCAAAGGAGCTCTCACCTTGTCTCCTGCCTTGCCTACCTTTTGGCACTGCTCACAGGTCCTGCAGTACCCTGTTACATCTCTGGAAATTCCAGGCCAATAGAAGTTCTGCATAATACGTCTCTTAGTACATTTTATGCCCATATGACCTACAGGGGGAGTATCATGGGCTATGGCTAGAAGCACCAGATGGTAGGCTCTAGGCACTACCAACTGCTGTACCCTCTCACCTTCTAGCCCTCCCTCAGGGGTCCACTCTCTATACAGTTACCCTTTGTGCCAGTATACAGATTTCCCCTTCCCTTGAGAATCAGATGCCTCACTAGCTACCTGCCTCAGGCCTTGCAGTGTAGGGTCTGAGAGCTGAGCCTGTCTCAACTCTCTCTTTGTAACCCTTCCCAGCTCCCCTTCCACAGAAAGTCTGGCATCCTCTGGCAGCAGTGCCTCACTCTCAGCGTGGGTACTACTACTCACCTCTACCTTTGCAGTCACTCCGTCCAAGGGAGCATCAGTACCCACAAGCAGCTGGAGATCACCCTCAGTATCACTGCTACAGTGTAGCTTCCTCCCTGAAGTAACCACCTCAGCAGTCCTGGCTGTAAGTATGTGGTCTGTCTGGGTCTCCCCAGGCTACCAGACCCACATGCTTGTCTCGAAGCCTGACTGCATGTAACTGCATTAACACACAGTACTGCCTCATCAAAATCTTTCCCTATCAGGATGTCTGCAGGATGGTAGTTTAGTACCCCTGTTGTCTCAAGACAACCTACTATTGGCATTTTGTCTTTCCCATTTACTGGCTCTCTCACCTTTTATTCCCCACCTTACCTCCGTGGATATATGTATGCCACATAGCCCCACTGGTTGCATTTAAAACATTTAACTCTAGGTCCTGGACATGTAACGGGACTAGTGGCTTCCCCTACTACTGGCAGATTCTGTTGGGGCAGTCTGGGCTGCCCACCATGGGTTCCTTTAGACCCATGAGCAGTACTGGGTGTCCCTTTCCTGTGCAGGGATGCCCTGCTTGCTAGGTATAGGTCTCCCTTCTTCCCCAACTCCTCTGAAATAGCACATTGTCTATCAGCTAACCAGATCCTCATGTCCTCAGGCAAAGTGCTAAGGGCTTGTTCCCTCACCAAAAGGTCTGCCAGCCCTTCAAAAGTGGTGACCTGACATCCATTCACCCACCTATGAAAGTAAGTGCTCAGTTCAGCTACATATTCACACACACTTTCATCTGCCTTATGTCTATGCTTACAAAACATTTCCTATAAGTTTCAGGTGTTAGCTTAAAAAATTCTAACAAGCAATTCTTAACAGCAGTATAATCAAAACAGTCAATGTCAGACAATTTGGACAAAATAGTTGCAGCTTTACCATGGAGTAAGGGGGTCAGGAACTGTAACCAGAGCCTTTGGTCAACGTAGGTTCATAGGAGGGTACTAGGCTATTGGCCCTAGGGCCTATATAAGCCTAACCAAAAATGTACCCTGGCTTTCGCCTCCCAAGAAAATTATATTCCTGTGCCCCTGTTGAGCAGAGCCACAGAAGTGATCCCCAGGGTGAATTTCCTATCTCCCATCCAATCATGAAGATTTTTCTTGAAGAGTGCTAATCAAACAGGACAAGCTAAGGACAATACTGATTGCACCAGACTGGCCACGCCAGCACTGGTACCCCCTTTTGCGCAGTCTGACAGTGCTACAACTATGGCACCTGAGGAGCTCTTACTGTTTAAATACCCTCTCAAACATATGAATGAAACTATCAAAGTTATCCCCCTCTGCAAACTGCGGAAGAAATTTACTGACCTTGGTTTTGGGGTCTGGCTACTCCCTTCCCCATTACCTCCATGACTCTGGTGAAGAGTCAGCATTTCCTTTTCATGCTGACTCTGCCTTTCTTTCTCCTCAACTTCCAGGTGTAGCAGTTTCTCATTCTCCTCAGCCTGTAGACGTTTCACTCTCCCTGCTGCTTCTGTTTCCAACACCACTGCCAAACAGTTAATATGTGGTGTGAATATCCCACCACTGCCAAACAATTAATATGTGATGCCCTGTGCACTGGCCCAGCAATCAAGGAGCCTCTATACTCACCACTAACACCAGTGAGGGGCGTCCACATTGAGAAGGATAACAAATACACACACTGTAAAGTACAATTTCCCTTAAGAGCACACAGAGATCACAGTCAGTCTTGGGCTGGTTTCTCCCTTTCTCTCCAGATCCCCAGTAAGACTCCCCACTGGCACAGCTATAGAGTGGGGTCCTTAGCCAGGGTCCCAAGCCAAGTCCTCCTAGCACTCTCTCTGTCCAACCAGTGCTTCATGTCCCTGCCCAAGTAGCCGACACACACACACACACACACACACACACACACACACACACACACACACACACACACACACACACACACACACACACACACACACACACACACACACACACACACACACACACACACACACACACACACACAAACACACAACACACATACTTTGAGATGTGATTTATATACAACCACACAGACACTCCTGGGGAAGGCTGGCACAGGTTCCCTAGCTGTGCCCCTTCTGTCCAGGCTATAAGGTAGTAATCACTGCCACCAGGACCCTTCCTTATCAGCTACTAAAAAGGCCCTTACTAAAGGGTGTCCAATTATTACTGTGCAATATTATTATCCAATTAGTAAGTGTGACCAGAACTTTTTAAGACTTACTGGAGTGGCTTGGCCAGTATCACTACATACATGCAATGTACTCTAGAGCTTAAATCATCTCTACACAAAACAGCCATAGTTGAAAGGTTTAAAAATATTTAATAATAAATAATAAAAGGGTAATGCTACTCAATGCTAGAAGTCTAAACCTCAAAATGCATTCACTGGAGTAACTCCTTAAAATGGAGAACATCGACATCTGTGCAGTGACAGAGACCTGGTTCAAGGCTCCAGAGAGCACCCCTGCATTACCGGCTATGTTTCATACCACGCCTTTCGGCCACCTAACCTGGACCGAAACAATTAAAGTGGAGGTATGTCCATATTCATTAAGGATATCCACAACTCCAGGCTAGTTGCTCAGCATAATGCATCTGAGATTATCCAGGTGCAACTAACTCTGGGCAAGACCGCAATCCAAATTGTAACTTGCTACAGATCCCCCACCATGCCCCAGGATTCCCACTCCTCATTTCGTGATACACTGGAAAATATTAGGGTACAACCCAACACCCTAATAATGGGTGATTTCAACTACCCCACCATTAACTGGGAAAACTTCTCATGTACCAACACTTTCGCTTAATGTTTTCTGGAATTCATAAATTCCAATGCCTTGGATCAACATATCAACACCCCCACCAGGGGCAGCAATATTCTAGACCTGGTCATTACCAACATGGGCGACTGCTGTTCCACACCAAAGGTCAATTCCTTGTTGGTCAGATCCGACCACAAGCTAATCAACCTAGACATCCACATCCTGCCCCCACCCCCCATTAGGGAAACCACCGTAAAAAATTTCTCCAAAGCCAACTTCACGTTTCTTAAGACAGAAGTAGCATACTTCATGACACCCATGCAGACGGACAATAGAGGTACAACTGCTGAATCGTACACAAATGCACTTTATAAGCACTTATCCGAGTGCATGGATCATGCTATCCCTAACAGAACCAAGATGCTATCCTCCAAAAAAGGAAGCCAATCTGGTAGTCACCTGCCATAAACAAACTCTACAACAGAAGAAAGAAACTGTTGCAAAAAAGAGTAAAATCCCATGATTGGAGGAACTCCCTGGTCAGCCTCAGTAAGAAGCTGAGATCCCTCATAAAATCCTCCAAAGCTAGTTACAAAAATAAAATCGCCACTGATTCTAAAGACAACCACAAAGCATTCTATAGCTATGTCAAGAATCTCAATGGCAACACTCAGATCTGCTCTAAGTTACGGCACAATGGAACTAAATATACAGAACCCACTGATATTGCCAACATCCTGGCAGATAAGTTCAGTGCTAACTTTATCCCTCCTCTCACCCCTAAAGGGCCCATCGCTATACCTGAAGAATGCAAAGTTCCTGTAATCATGGCTGCACAGGTAAAAACTACACTCTCCAAAGCCAAGACCGTAGCATCCATGGGACCTGACAACATCCCAGGCTGCATTCTCCATGAACTGCAGAATGAACTGGCACCCCATCTAATTACCATGTTTAATCATAGCCTCACCTCAGGCTTTGTGCCCTCTGAATGTCGCACAGCATCAGTTATCTCACTCCACAAAGGGGGGGGGGGCACCACGGACCCCCCTGAACTACTGCCCCATTACCCTAATGAGCCTGATCTGCAAGGCCATGGAACGTATCATCATGGATCTTATACACAATGACATTGGTAATCTTCAAACTCTGGACCCCACCCAGTTCGGGTATGTAAAAGGCAGATCATGTCTCCTAAACCTGATAGGCTTCTTTGAAGCAGTCACCAAAGACGTAGACGAGGGTAAGGTGGGTTCACACAGCCTATCTAAATCTCGCCAAGGCTTTTGACACCATCCTCCACTCTGGAATTATAGATAAACTCACTAAACTAGGTATAAATCCGTATGTCACAAGATGGGTTGCCAACCAGCTCACTGATAGAACCCACACTGTGAAAGTAGCAGACTCCAAATCCAACTTCAGACCAGTGACAAGTGGAGTACTACAGGGTTCAGTCCTGGGTACTCTCCTGTTTGGTATCTACGTTTCTAAAGTACAGGCTAACATAGAAGGTCTTTGGCTAACGGACTTCGCAGATGACTGCAAACTAGGAGCCATAATCAAAACTCCTAACGATGTGGACATCCTACAAAGGGCCTCACGGAAACAGATACCTGGTGTCAAAGCCATGGCCACAGTCTCAATGCCAAAAAGTGCATTGTCATCCCCTTTAGCAAAAACTCTGTACCCATGAGCTACCACATAGGTGGTAGTCTACTTAACACCGAAAGTGTGATAAGGGACCTTAAGACACAGGTGGACAGTAGTCTCTCCTTTGATAATCACATCGCCACAGTAGTCAGGAAATCCTTCTATGTGGCACACCTCATCACAAAAGGTTTCTCATCCAGAAAAAGAGAGGTCATTGTTCCCCTCTACTCGTCATTCATTAGATCCATTATAGAGTACAGTGCCCTTTTTGGGATGTACCTCACAAGACATCTACAACAACTGGAAAGGCCACAGAAGTACCTCACAAAGAGGATTACCAGCCTCAAACAGATGCCCTACGCAGAGAGTCTCAAAAAACTCCAGCTTTACTCCATCGCATATCACCACTCAGAGGTGATCTCTGCCTGACACACAAAGCTATGTCAAACCCAGAGCTGTTGGACATGCTCCACTTAAAGAAATCCCAGTCCCTCCGAGCTACATGCTCTAGGGACCTAAAACCTTGTCACTACTTTCTGTTGCAGAGACTTCCCATACTCTGGAACAAACTACTTATCTTTATCAAATAAAGCTCCTCATTAGCAATCTTCAAGAAAAATCTTGATGATTGGATGGGAAATAGGACATTCACCCCGGGAATCACCTTTGTGTCTCTGCTCGACAGGAGCACAGGAAAATAATTTTCTTGGGTGGAAAAAGCCAGGGTTCCTTTTTGGCTAGGCTTTTATAGGCCCTAGGGCCAATAGCCTAGTACCTACCTATCCAATCCAATCATCAAGATTTTTCTTGAAGAGTGCTAATGAGGAGCTTTGTTTGATATAGATAGGTAGTTTGTTCCAGAGTATGGGAAGTCTCTGGGACAGGAATCTATCCCTCCAGCATGTTCTGTTTATTGTGGTGACATGGGTTAGGTCCCTAGACCATGTAGGTCAGAGGGATTGGGATTTCTTTAAGTGGAGCATGTCCAAAAGCTCTGGGTTTGACATAGCTTTGTATATTAGGCAGAGATCGCCTCTGAGTAGGCAATATGCGACGGAGTAAAGCTGCAGTTTTTTGAGACGGTCTGCATAAGGCATCTGTTTGAGGCTGGTAATCATCTTTGTGAGGTATTTCTGCGGCCTTTCCAGTTGTTGTAGATGTCTTGTGAGGTACATACCAAAAGGGGCATTGTACTCTATAATGGGTCTAATGAGTGACAAGGAGAGGGGAACAATGACCTATTTTTTCCTGGATGAGAAACCTTTTGTGATGAGGTGTGCCACATAGAAGGATTTCCTGACTACTGTGGCGATGTGATTATCAAAGGAGAGACTACTGTCCATCTGTGTCCCAAGGTCTCTTATCACACTTTTGGTGTTAAGTAGACTACCACCTATGTGGTAGTTCATGGATACAACGTTTTTACCAAAAGGGATGGAAATGCACTTTTTGGCATTGAGCTTGAGGCAATGGCTTTGACACCAGGCATCTGTCTCAGCGAGGCCCTTTTGTAGGATGTCCACATTTATTGGAGTTTTGATTATGGCTCCTAGTTTGCAGTCATCTGTGAACTTCGTTAGCCAAAGACCTTCTGTGTTAGCCTGTACATCAGAGAAGTAGATACCAAACAGGAGAGGACCCAGGACTGAACCCTGTGGTACTCCACTTGTCACTGGTCTGAAGTTAGATTTGGAGTCTGCTACTTTCATGTGTGGGTTCTGTCAGTGAGCCAGTTGGCAACCCATCTTGTGACATAGGGATTTATACCTAGTTTAGTGAGTTTATCTATAATTCCAGAGTGGGGGAAGGTGTTGAAAGCCTTGGCGAGATCTAGATAGGCTGTGTGAACCACCTTACCCTCATCTCCAGCTTTGGTGACCGCTTCAAAGAAGTCTGTGAGGTTTAGGAAACATGATCTGCCTTTTACAAACCTGAACTGGGTGGGGTCCAGAGTTTGGATATTACCAATGTCATTGTTTATAAGTTCCATGGTGATACATTCCATAGCCTTGCAGACAAGGCTTGTCAGGCTAATGGGGCGGTAGTTTCCAGGGTCCATGGTGGCTCCCCCTTTGTGGAGTGGGATAACCATCGCTGTGCGCCATTCAGTGGGCACATAGCCTGAGGTGAGGCTATGATTGAACGTGGTACTTAGGTGGGGTGCCAGTTTGTTCTGTAGTTCATGTAGAACGCAGCCTGGGATGTTGTCAGGTTCCATGGATGCTGTGTTCTTGGCTTTGGAGAGTGTGTTTTTTACATGTGCAGCCGTGATTACAGGAACCTTTGCATTTTTCCGATATAGATATGGGCCCTTTAGGGGATGAGAGGGTGGTAAAGTTAGCACTGAACCTATCTGCCAGGATCTTGGCAATATCAGTTGGTTCTGTATATTTAGTGCTATTGTGCTGTAATTCAGAGCAGATCTGAGTGTTGCCATTGAGATTCTTGACATAGCTAAACAATGCATTGAGGTTGTCGTTAGAGTCAGTGCTGATTTTGTTTTCATAACTAGCTTTGGAGGATTTTATGAGGAATCTCATCCTCTTACTGAGGCTGACCAGGGAGTTCCTCCAATCATGGGATTTTACTCTTTTTTGCAACAGTTTCTTTCTTCTCTTGTAGAGTTTGTTTATGGCAGGGATCACCAGAGTGGCTTCCTTTTTTTGGAGGATACCATCTTGGTTCTGTTAGGGATTGCACGATCCATGCACTCGTGTAAGTGCTTATGAAGTGCATTTGTGTAGGATTCAGCAGTTATACCTCTATTGTCCGTCAGAATGGGTGTCGTGAAGTTTGCCACTTCTGTCTTAAGAAGGGGGGTGGGGGAGGGATGTGGATGTCTAGGGTGATTAGCTTGTGTTCGGATCTGACCAATGAGAAATTGACCTCTGGTGTGGAGCACCGGTTGCCCATGTTTGTAATGACCAGGTCTAGGATATTGCTGCTCCTGGTGGGGTGTGGATAAGTTGATCCAAAGCACTGGAATTTATGAATTCCAGAAAATGTTGAGCACAAGAGATGGTACATGAGTAGATGTTCTTCGTGTTTCACTGTTGTAGTCATTACATTTGGGTAATCTGCTGGCAGGTTGCCCTCAGTCAGCCTGATTAACAAAGTCTTGGGTCCTGCTTCGGTTGCTGTCCCTTCTTCCATGACGTTAGGTCGTCAGAGGTATAAAACATAGAGCCGACGTCATTACCTCAGTCTTTCTTGCCGTGCGGTGCCCGAAGTAGAAGCAGTTCAAAAGTGCCGGTCGGCCAACTCCTGAAATTTTCATTTTTGAGTTTCAGAACCAAAGTCTTTAACCTAAAGCTAAGTACCTCATTGGGGAAACTTTTTCTTGTTCCTTACCATTGTCAGTAAAAGTTAATAATTGCATTACTTGTGGAAACAAATACCTCATAAAGATTTTCATCTGTACTGTATTCTTTGCCTAGGCCCTGACCATGACGTACCTTGCTGTCAGTTTTGTGCTTTATTTAATCAGCGCACAATCCATCGTCGGTACATTTTCCCCTTTAAATATTTTAGTTCTCAGTTTAATTATCCAGAAATGACGTTGGTTAGCCATCTGACTACTGGAATTTCGAAAAAACCACAAAGATAAAGACAGAGACAGGCCGTTGAGGTCCATAACTGCCGACGACGCTTCTCCTAAGCCAGTCGCCAGTTCACCTGTACTCAATGAGGTGCTTTTGCAGCCCCTGATACCCGCTACTTCTGACTCGTAGGCCTCTATGAGACCCATTCAGAGACTGGTATACCGCGAGATACTTCAGCTATGGAACCCACGGATGTCTCTACCTTGGGTGGGTCTGGAGCCACTGTGCAGGCACCAGCTTCTGAGGGTGTATTCAGGCCTACAGACTTGCATATCAAACCAACTCCACCTTCACTACTAAGGCCTAAATCTCGATCTATGTGAAAAAAAATGATGCTCAGGCCACATATTCAGGCCCCCATGCCTAAAAAACAAATGATCAAAATGGCTGAAGATCTGATTACTCTAATCAGGGGTAGTCAACCCCCCCCTTCTAAGAGGCCTAGGCCTGAGCTTGACTATGAATCTTCTGATCAGCACTCTGTTTCTTCTGACTCTTCTAATGACCTGGATTTGTCCATACCTACTTATGAGGATTCTGATGCAGAGGATTCCATTCCCTCTGCTTCCCCCCTTGAAGATTTCTCTTTTGGCGAAACTTTACATACCTTAAGGGAGCATTTCCACTGGAAAATTCAGGAATTATCTGATTCAAAAAAGAGGCTTAGGGATTTTCTTCTTTTACCTCAGCATAGGCCTTTGGCTATACCTCCTGTACTAGATATTGTCGATTATGTGTTTTCGGAATCCAGTATGGCCCCTGATTCCCTGCCTCCAGCTTCTTGTAAACCTGACAGATACTACAGGGTTCCTGAGTCCCAGAAGTTCCTTTTCTAAAATCCTGTTGCAGATCCTTTTCTCAAGGGCCTAAGGGCATTAAGGCTTCTACTGCTAAAAATCCTACCCCTTCTGATAGAGATTCCAGGTCGCTGGATAGATGGGGTAAAAAGGTTTATACTTCTGCAACCTTGGCTATCAGGGCTTTAAACTACCAAATTTCATATGTTAAAATACCAACAGCATATTATTGGACTGCTTAAACAGAAAATTATGTTGATTTCTGGCTGTGTGGAAAATAAAGAGTTACAGGATTTATTGCGTTTTGCTGAACACCCACGGTGGTGGTGCTACGGTAGCATTGTCACCTCACAGTAAGATGCTGTCCGGTTCGATTCTCAGCTAGAGCGTTTTCTGCATGGAGACATGCGTGAATGGGCATACCTTCGTTGAAGGTTGTGCGTCAGGCCTGGCAAGCCGGTACGTAAAAATCAACTGCCAATCATTAGCGGACCGGTGTTCCACTGTGGCGACCCCTAACCAGGAAAAGCCGAAAGACACAAATTGCATTCTGCTGAACAAGTTGGAAAACATACTTTGCAACATGGTTTTGATTCTTTAGAGGCCTCTTGCAGGGCTGCTGTTACTGGGTCTGTGCTTAGAAGGCATGCTTGGCTTAAGGAGCAATCTTTGCCTGAACATGTTAAAGCAAAATTGTTGGATGCTCCTTTAAATCAGGACTGCCTGTTTGGCAATAAGGCTGAAGAAGTTTTAGAAAAGATGGAAGATAAAGCTAAATCTATGCAAACTGTAAAAGATTTCTTACAAGTGCAACCTCCAAGATTTAGTAGGCACTGGCCTACTAAGAACTGGTCCTTTCCAGCTCCTTCCAGATCCTCTCAGGCCAAATCCAGACACACCAAAAGCACTAGGTTAATGTCCCAGGGACTCTCAGACCTAAGCAATGGGGGGCCTCTACTTCCAAATCTGGAAATAACAAGACAACCCCCTATGGTAAACAGTCTCAATGACTTTTCTTTAAAATTACCAAGCAATTACCTTTTAGCCACCCCTTTGGGGGGAAGATGGCTTTTCATGCAAAAAACTGGGAACTCATAACCCAGGACAAATGGGTTTTAAATATAGTGTCCCATGGATACAGATTTCATTTCCACACGTTGCCAACACCAAACGGGTGGCCAGACCTGCCCCCAGATCAGTGGGCAGAGGCTCAGAAACAAGTACTTTCCCTCTTAAACATGGGGGCTATTCAACCAGTACCAGAAGAGGTAAAAGGGATAAGGTTTCTATTCCAGGCTTTTCCTGGTACCCAGAAAAGTCAAATCATGGAGTCCAATTCTGGACCTGTCTACTCTAAACACCTTTCTGGACATTCCAAAATTCAAGATGCTGACTCTTCACCAGTTACTTCCTATGCTAGGCAAAGATGCCTGGTTGGCAACTCTAGATTTAAAAGAAGCTTACCTGCATGTCCCAATCAGGGAATCTTGCAAAAGATACCTATGCTTCAAAGCAGGCTACTTGCATTATCAGTTCTCTGCACTGCCCTTTGGCTTGTCTACTGCACCCACGGTATTCACAATGTGCCTGGCTCCAGTAATTGCATTTTGCAGGCAAAGAAATATTCAAACATATCCACACCTGGACGATTGTCTAATTCAGGCAGAAAACCAGGCCATACTTTTAAATCATCTGGCATTTGTAAAAAGGGTTCTAACTTGTCTAGGGTACACCATAAACGAAAAGAAATCACAACTGCTACCCTGTCAACAGATTACATTCCTGGGTGCAAGCTTGAATACAACTGCCCAGATGGCTTTCCTCACACCAGAAAAGCAAATTCATTTGGTAACTTACTTAAAACAAGTGGCCACAAAAACCCTGCTATCTGCAAGACAAATACTGCAAGCCTTGGGGTTCATGGCCTCCTGCATTCTTCTAATTCCATTTGCAAGACTGCATATGAGGAAACTTCAGTGGTACTTAAAAAATCTATGGAGTCAACATTGTCACAGCCTGGAAACAATGATGCCTATCATACCTTGCCTACGCCTGGAGTTCCTATGGTGGGCAGAGGCCTGCCACCAAAACAAGGGACTGCCATTCATGCTACCCCCTGCCACCCAAACCCTAACTACGGACGCATCAGACTATGCATGGGGGGCTCAACTGGCACAGAAGTGCATTCACGGCAAACAGAACCGAAATCAAATGCACCTACATATCAATCAAAAAGAAATGTTAGCTGTACAGAATGCTCTGACAGCCTTCAAGGACTACATTCTTCCAGGACAACTAATGGTAAAGAACAACACTACGGTTATGTGGTACATAAACAAGCAGGGGGGTACACATTCCTACCCCCTCTGCAGACTAGCCATGGCATTGTGGAACATGGCCTTGAGCTACCAAGTGCACCTACAAGCTCAATTCCTGACAGGAAAATTAAATACACTGGCAGACGGACAAAGCAGAAATCTCATGGACCCACACGAGTGGAGATGGGAACCATGGATTTTCAACATGTTGACAAGCAAATGGGGGAGCCCAGACAAAGATGTATTTGCCTCTCCCCGGAACTACTAGTTGGACAAATTTTGCACAAGGACTCCCCACAAAAAAGCCTGGAAAGTGGATGCTCTGCCCTTCAGCTGGTAAAACCTATCAGTCTACGCCTTTCCACCTCTGCATCTACTCTGTAAAGTTCTGTTAAAAGTCAAACAGGACAAACCAAGAATGATTTTGATTGCTCCAAACTGGCCACGCCAACACTGGTACCTGCTCCTGTGCAGTGTGTTACAAATATCTCCATGGCACCTGCCTCATACACCTTCCTTACTGTCTCAGAAGGAGAACCAGATTCTGCACCCTCAGCTCCCAACATTGAACCTTGCAGCTTGGCTAATCATTTAAATTCACCATTTTAGCATCCCTCAGCAAACCTGTGGTGGATGTCATCTTGGAGGCGAGAAGGCTTAGTACTAGAAAATCTTAGGCTGACAAATGGAAAAGATTCTGTGCTTGGAATCAATCTCAAGGAATGAGCACAACAGCACCCAATTTACCTCAGATTTTACAATACTTAACTGAGATGCTTCACCAGGGCTTGTCTTTTTCCTCCATTAAAATCTATGCCTCAGCCATTTCAGCTCATTATAACACAGAACCTCCCCTCTTCTCTCATCCTCTGCTCAAGCAGTACCTCAGAGTGGCCAAAAACTTGAGACCACCCAGGAGAGCTCCAACCCCTGCCAGGGACCTTAACTTTGTATTGGAGAAACTCACTCTACCTCCTTTTGAGCCAGCTGCTACTGCAGACTTAAAATTTCTTTCTTGGAAAACAGCCTTCCTTCTAGCAATCACTTCAGCTAGAAGGATATCTGAGTTACAGGCCCTTATGGCAGTGGAGCCTTTCATCATCTTTCATGCGGACAGGGTGTCACTCAGGACCAATCCATCATTCATGCCCAAGGTGGTATCCAGTGTGGCTCTTAATCAGTCCATTCATTTGCCAACTTTCTTTCCCAATACACAGAACAAAGGATAATGGATTCTGCATTCATTGGATGTGCACAGACAACTTAGATTCTACTTGGACAGGACTAAAACTCGAAGAAAATCTGAACTGCTGGTAGCATTTGCTGCAGGGGCAGAAGGAAAGGCTATTTCAAAACAAACCATTTCTAAATGTATAAGCCATTGCATTAATTTCTGCTATAAGCACCATGGAAAACTTATCCCCAGGGGATCAGATCTCATTTCACCAGGGCTGCATCTACTTCTGCAGCCTTTCTCAGAGGTGTTCCTACCAGGGATATTCTAGAAGCTGCTACCTGGAGTTCAGTTCATACTTTCTCCAAGCATTATCATTTACTAATTTTCTCTAAATCCAGAGCTGGCTTTGCCACTGCTGTCTTGCAGGGCCTTATAGCTGGTCCTAATGCTGTATAAATCCATCCTCCGAACCATAGCTTTGGGAATCTACCCAAATGTAATGACTGCAACAGTGAAACACGAAGAACATAGTACAGTTGTGTACACTTACCATAAATGTAGATGTTCGAGTGTATTCACTGTTGCAGTCCTGGTTACCCTTCCTCCAGCCCCCTGTTTTTCTCTGACTATACCTCTACTTTCTATTACTATGCTTAAAAGCCTTTTTGGTGTATTTGCTTTTGGTTGGAGGTATATTTTTGTGTTTAAAATTTTATTTTGCTCTCCATTCGGGGGGGCACCTGACATCTGAGGCAAGAAAAACTGAGGTAATGATGTCAGCTGCATGTTTTTTACCCCTGACGACCTGACGTCATGGAAGAAGGGACAGCAACCGACGCAGGACCCAAGACTTTCTTAATCAGGCTGACTGAGGGCAACCTGCCAGCAGATTACCCAAATGTAATGACTGCAACAGTGAATACACTCGAACATCTACATTTATGGTAAGTGTACACAACTGTACTTTTTCCCAGTTAATGGTGGGGTAGTTGAAATCGCTCATTATTAGGGTGTTAGGTTGTACCCTAATATTTTCCAGTGTATGAAGAAATGAGGAGTGGGAATCCTAACAGGATAGGTTAATTCAAGCACTAAAAGGGAAACTGGCTAGACTTAAAATGATGCACAAGTGCAGGTAGCCTAGTACTTACCCACAAACCTATGAACATTAAATGTCAGGTATTTAAATGCATGCAGTACAAAGACTGCACATGCAGTTAGCCTTTCCTCCTTAAAATGTTGAGTTAGAATAAGTAGTGCAGTGTAAGTGTGCATAGTGAAATCACAGGAATTTTGTGGCTTTTAGACTATATTGAAAGAATTGTGTGTTCCACGGCTATAGACATAAATTGCAGATGTCTTGAAAGCATCAGTGTCAGTACACTTCATCATGGCAATAGCTCAGTTATTTCTTGAGCAAGATGAAGTCTACTATTGAGTAGATGAAAAGTGCTTTACCATTTTTAACATTTAATAAATTTTTGTTTTAGGAAGTATCTGCTATCTTTTCGCTTATTTGTTTTTTTGAGAGTTTGTTTGTTTTTGTAAACCAGCCTAGATTTAACTAGGAACCTACCAGCTATCATCACACTCTTGATTAATATCAAAATAATAGTAATAGTAATAATTATAATAATTATAGTAGTAATAGCACTATGTGACCAGAGACATATCATACCTCTCAATTGTCCAGATTTTTGCATCATATTTTCAGTCTGTTCCTCATAATAATCAAAGTTTTTCTGGCAAATCATTGGGTACTGAAATCGCTAAATAATGACAATACATTTGAGTTTCCTACTTCATCATCCTCAGAAAATGCATGTTAAAATAAAGCCTGTTATTCTAGTAACTTTCTAAGTTTATAAGAGCACTATTTAAAATCTCTCCCTATTTTTGGGACTTTGTACCTACCCCATTATTTTAGGCTTTGTCCAGATTTCTTGCCCTAAGAATTTGAGCGGTAAAATGAAACTTCTAATTATTTTTAACTAAATAACATGGCTAACGAGCTGAAAGAAAACTGAACCTTTACTGAGCTGAGTTACTACCGGATTACAAAGGCAGATTGAAAAGTGTCCTATAGATATTGACATACCAGTGTCTTTCAGCAGTACTGACTAATGCATTTTTTAGCTCAAAATATTTTAGCTTATTATTTCTTTTCCACAGAAAGCAGAAATAATTTACTAAGATTGTCTCACAAAAAAAAAAAAAAAGAACATCTAGAAGTAAATACAGGATTGTATTTCTAGGCTTAGTGTTTTTGTGTTTTCTGGTTCCCTGCTTGGCAGCTGTTTAAGACTTCCTCTGCAATTGCATGCAAGTAATTATTTCCTAAGTCAGAAATATCATTGTAGTTCATAGATTCAAAGGCAAATACTGCTCTAGCTGCCAGTGTGAGCTGTTTTAATTCTATCCAGCTTTCCTTTTTATGTTCAGAATAAACTATCCCACATGGTTATAGATTGGCCTTACCCATCCCATGGTCGATAATTATTCATTACCCCTAAATTATCATATTTATTGCTTAAAGTTAACCTATTCCACTGGAGTTTAAATTCACCTAACCCTATGTTACTGTAATAATAATTACTAGATCAAAACAGATATTTTGAAGGGGCCCATGTGTTATGAAATTGCATTTAGAAGCTGCCTCTGTCCATTTATAGAGAGGGAGTCCTGGGGTAAATTGCATAATTCCCATCCATTGATTGAAGTTATGCTTGAACGTTGTGAGGGATGAACTTTGTTTTACATGGGTGGGGAGTCTACTGTAGAGTAGTGATATCCGTTGTGAGACATACCTGTCCCTGCAAACCATTGCAGAAGTACTTTAGGTCCTGGTATAGAATATTTCTGATATATTTTGACTTGCATATCTGAAGTAACTTCATCAGTAATGGATTGGAGGATGTCTTGTATGCTAGACACAGTCTTAGCAGTCTGAAAGAAACCAAATTTAATAATACGGCTTTGAGGTGGTCCATATAGGACATATTGTTTTGGGATTTTTATCCATTTTTTAAGGAACCTGTGCTGGTATCCCAGTTGTTGCATATGCCTGGACAGGTATATGGCAAAAGGGGCATCATACTCAATGACTGGCTTAATTAGGGCTAAATAAAAGGGGATAATGACATCCTTGGATCTAGAAGCGACCTCCTTGTTTATGATCCGTGCAGTATAGAAGGACTTCCTTACCACAGTGGATACGTGATAGTCAAAAGTTAGTCATTTTCTACATAAGTTCCCAAGTACTGAACTACTGAGTCAGCTTTTAGGAGTATGTTGTCAATGTGGTAGTTCTCCAGGGGAATCAACTTTCTAAAGGAGACAATAATGCATTTTTTGCATTTATCTTTAATCCATGTGTCTGGTACCAGTTATTTGTTTGGGACGAGTCTTCCTGTTGGACGGCTGAGTCTTTTGGGGATGTCATCACTGTTCCTATCTGCAAACTTAATTAGCCAGGGCCCTTTGGTATTGGTTTTTACTCCCTAGAAGTAGGTGCCAAACAGGAAAGGTCCTAGCATCAAACTCTGGAGGACCCTACTGATGGCTGGTCTTTTTGTGGAGGTAGTATCCCCTCTTTTGATCTCATGCAACCTTACTGTTTGCCAGCTGACAATCCGGTGAGTGACAAAGGAGTTTATACCCAGTTTATTATGCTTTTCCACAGTATCTGAGTGGGGGATTGCGCCATAAACTTTGGCCAGGTTGATGAAAGTGGTCATACAATTTTATCTTCATCCATTGCTTTAGTGACATTTTCAAAAAAGTCCACCAGGCTGAGTAAACATGACCAGCCTTTGATGAAGCCAAACTGACATGGTTTCTGTGTTTGGAGGTTTCGTATGACCTTTTTGATTAATCCCATGATAATGTTTTACATGGTTTTGCATATGAGGCTGGTCAAATCTATGGTTCTGTAACTGCCTGTGTCCATGGAAGGTCCTTCCTTATGCAGGAGAAATAACTGTTGCCTTAATCTAGTTCACTTGGCACAAAACTCGCATGGAGGCTAAGGTTGATCAGTGCTGTTAGGGGTGTGGTTAAATTGTGCTTCATGCAATTCAAACTGTATCCTGAGATATTGTCAGGACCCATTGATGCAATATTTTTTTTGCTTTTGATGGTGCTTTCAGGACTTGGTCTTGTGTGATTGCTGGTGGCAAGTCAGTTTCAGATATTTAATGGTAGATAAATGAGGAGAGAGGGATAAAGTTTGAGGTGAATGTATTAGCCAGTCTGTTAATTATATCTTCAGCTTCAGTGTAGCTAACATCATTTACAGTCAGCCCAGTGTACTGTTGTATTATGCTCCTGAAATAGTAAACATAACTCAAAAGACCTAGTGATTGTCCTTTGCATGGGTGTCAATTTTTAGCTCAAACATGGCTTTGGTAGATTTAATTAATCACCTGAGTTGCTTGTTTACTTTAATGACAAGGCTCTGGAATTATGTGTATTGCTCTTCCTAGTTTTATCTAGTCATCTCTTCCTTTTAGTGTAAAGCTTGTTATTAAAGTTCTACCAGGCTGGTTTGTTTTTGTGGTATGTCCTTCACTTGTTTCTAGCATGTACAAATGCATCTATGCAGCTGTTACATGCTGATATAGTTTGGTAGTGTATGTTTCCACATATTCAGTATAATTAACTGGGTTTGGTGTGGATTTGAAGATTGCCAGTGGATCACTTATGAGTGGGTAGTTTGTTGTGGAGAACCTTTTAAAAGTACCAGGACAGTAGTAGTCCCTGGATTCAATTTTATTTTGAGAAACCGCTTTATGGTTAGACCTAGCAAGTGACAGAGGTACAAAGTGTGCAATATGCCCCCATATTAGTAAGGACAATGTCTAAGAAGCTATCCTTTCTAATGGGTACTCTAACTATTTGTTTTAGGGCATTTGTATTGGCAAAGTCTAGAAATCTCTATGCTTGTGCACTAGTGGTAGTATAATATTGAGTGACTCAAGTTCTTGTAGATAGACCTTGTGGATTTCTTGGGTCAGAGAGGGAGTTCTACAGCTAGCCAGTATATGGCAAAAGATCTTTATAATTGTGATTTAGACAGGAATAAGCTGTAGTGAATCATACTGCTTAACTAGCCTTGATTTGAATCTCTTTGAATGAATATTGAGACACCATGACTGTTTTTTTCTCCTGCACAATGGTCTAACAGTGTGGAAGGCAATATAGCCTTGCAAAGCTGGAGTACTCTCTGCCATTTTAAACCATATCTCAGTCACTACACAGATGTTTAGTTCCTTCAGGATGAAGATGGCTTGTAGGGAGTAGAGTTTCTTGTTTAGGCTGCTAGCATTGATCAGTAACACCTTCATATTTTCCATTGCTTATTTCGCTATTTCGCTCGATAGGTATATATGGTTGGCATTGTGAAAAAAGGCACTATGGAGGTAGGTATTGTCTTTGCCAGAATTCAAAAGCCTAGACAGGATAGGTGCAGGCAATCCTTGGTGAATCAGTTTGGCCTGTCAATCATGTCCTCCCAGGATGACAAATATTCCCTCCAAACATCACCAGTAACTAAGCCAATTATTGAAGTCAATTATTTTTTCTCATATTGCAACATCATCCTTAGAGAAGTTAGAATGCCACCCAATACTAGGCTCATACCTGTCTGGAACACAGTATGAGAGCTCCATTATGTCTCTCTTCATGTAGTCCATGGAGGTAATTCTCAAGCCATTGACAGTCAAACGTGTCATGCTGGTACTTGTTGTTTAGGGAATTGAGTGCATGTGTAATCTGATGGATCCTGTCACTGGACACACAACTAATCGACACTCTTTCCTTGCTTAGACTAGTAAGAGGTACATCTGTATGTCATACAATGGAGTCACCTATAACTAGAATATTTGTTTTAGTGGATACCTGTTATACAGGCTTAGCATCCATGAATCTGCAACAACTTGCATTAAGCGAGGTAGTAGGCTTAACAGGCAGGTACTGTTGATATCGGCACTGTGTGCTTATATTGCATTTTGGAGGTCTTTCAGGTTTAGGCAAGGTAATTTACAGAATGTCAGCACATGAAGGATTATGTGTACTGTGATGTTTCTGGCAAGGTGTGGTGTATGTAGTATATTGCTGAGGATCCTGATGTCAGAGTTGTCTCGGAGATTTTAGCCTGTAATGACATTATATGTGCACATCTCGCACACACTCTTTTAGAGTAACAGATGATCATCAGAGAGCATGAAACAATTCTTGAATTGTCTCATTTCTTACATTGTCTCGGTAGTCTCAGTTCTCAGTATATCCATCTCAGTTAGGCTCACTACAGGAGTTGTGGGGAACTGCTGGGTCATGGTTTATGGGGGCTAGGAGGACTACAACTGCTTTGAGAAGGTTTGGCATTAAGATGCAGGGATTAGTTTATATAGACATGTTAATGAGCAGCAAGGGGGTCGGCTAATATCTCAGGCTGGGATGTACAGATACCAACATTACTGCATCTCATGGTGTGATTTATTTCCATTGGGATAGGTTATTGAAGTCTCAGGTTTAGATTGTTAATGTTGTATGGATCAGGAAGGCTTCCTATGGAGAAAAAGGCTTTTCTGTAGTCAGCCAACTATAATGCTAGTCCATCTGTGGCTGTACACTGAGCACAGCTCAGTGCAGCTTTTATGTATTCCCTTTTTGATGAAAATTTTTTTACAGTTCAAGGCTTTCCATTCTTCTCACAATCTTGAGTAAAAGACCCTGGATGAACACTGTTTTGTGCAGGTTATTGGAGAGAAGCTAGAGATAAATCTAATTCAAAAAAGGTAATAAATCCATCCATTGGAGCTCTGTGACTCATAACCTGTAACAAAATCATAGTTCTTTCACCATTATTACTCTGTGCTACATGTCTAAGGTCCCAGGTAGGCAAGAAATTCAGTTGATTAACATTTACAGTGGGGGCAAAGGAACCTACTGATACTGTAGCAACCAGGAGGTAGCAGGGAGAGCAGTTCGTAATGTAGTAGTGGAGTTGGGTGGGAGCCATAACAATGTAACAATCAAAGAGCAGGGAAATCATCAGCAGTTGTAACAAAGTGAAAGCTCTGTAAGTGCATTTTAAACAGGCAAACAGAATATCTAATCCTTTCAACAAATTTGAGTATGCACAGTTTGTATGAGCACAAATCATGCAGCAAAACCCAACAATACTACCACTATTGATAAATAAAACTGCAAGACTGTGGTACCCAACCAGGCAGAAATGCAGTGAAATATGTATAAATTTGTAGATGAAGCCCAGATCCTGTAGTATGTTACACTTCTTCCACTACTGCAAATAAAACTACAAGACTATGGCACCAGACCAAGCAGAAATTATTAATAGGTAACAGATTAAAGGTACAAAAATAGTATTGACCTGAAGTGCAATTTAAATATACATGGAAAACTGAAATAGATTTTTCTTCCCTTTTTGATGAAAACTCTCAGAGTTCAAGTTCTTCCATGATTCACAGAGTCTTGAGTAAAAGAATATTTTTTTTTGCCTATATTGCCTACAAAATGAATATTATCGATTATGGCCAGAAGTTCCTGTTGATAAACTCAAGATACTTGCAGCTGCTGCATTACTCCTCCCTCTAGCCTTTCTTCAGGTGTCCATTCTCAATTCCCATAGAAGGCTGGTATAATTTTCCAGTTCTACCAAAACCCTAAATTGGGCTAGGAACCTTACAGCTACAGTATGACTCATGATCAGTAGCCATGTTATAAAAATAATAAACACAAATGGTAACGTACAGAATCATCTGGAGACATATACGAGCAGCTTGACAACCCACAATGCTAAATAATTCTCAAATAATAAATAATAAATAAATAAATAAATACTCAGCAAAATGGTCTTAAAATTAATAAATAAACTGTTACGTAGAAAATAAAGACATCAGATAACACATATTAAATATGCAGTGGTATGTACATGTGCACAGAAAAACAGAATAACAGTTGCACTGATAGAATACTTAATAATAAACATGAATGGTAATGTGCAGCGTCATCTGGCAAATTGGAGTCCGTTATTAACAGCTTGACAAACCACAGTGCTAAGTAATTCCCTTTATTAAACAAGAAATAATACATAAATGCCAAACATCAAGATGTTAAAAGTGAATAAATAAAAAAAAAATCATTTAGAAAATATTGAAGTTAGGTAGCACTAACACAAGTTAAATATGCAGAGGTATATACATTTCCACAGAAGAAGAGAGAAAGAATTCATTGTATAATTTTTGTTGCAGATTTTACAAAGCTTAAATATAGTTTGAAATGTGTTACAATATGAACTAGGAAAACAAAGTGCAAGAGTATTTTAAATCAGTTTCTCTCCTATGTATCATACTTGATATAGGTAATTATTGGCTTTGAGTAAGAGGAGACATTCTACTTCTGTGACTGTTGCTTAGTCTGCAGAAATGGAAGGGTGGCTTCTGGGTAGACAAAGCTTTTGTTGTCACCCTTCCACCTGATGTGCGGAGATTACATATTGCATATTACATTAAGATGGCACTGTAATTTGGCCATCTATAAGGATCATTTCACTTCATGTTTTTTTCTTCCAGCCTTTCCAGAGATATCAGGTTTATTACTTATGCTAATAAGTGGCAATGGATATATCACAAGTCCTTCTGGTGCTACACTGTTGTGAATTTCAAGTGCAGCCCATTTACTGGAATCACTTGCTGGGTTGGACACTCACTCCTATGCACTTTTGTCATGGATTGTGCATTATTATTTCTTCCATTGGCAACATTACCTATCCAATGGCAAGGAGACAGGAACAGGTTTGGAAACAGATGGAAGAAGGTATGTTGCATCACATATCGTTATGAACATACATCAGTATTAATTTGCAGATACACTGCCCCCCACCCTTTCCCTGGCCATATTTCACTCACAGTTTGTGTTGTTCATTGGATTGCTACTATACTGCAATGTTTTGTACATGACTTAGTCATAGTCTTTGCTACTATGTATTTCCTAACTATAAACATGTGCATTTCCCCATGTTTTAGGTGCTGTGTTGCCCATATATATAGTAAGAATCCCCTCTTACTGATAATCAACCACACAGTCCCTTGGTTCTATCCTGTCCTTTTTCCTGCCTTCATATTTCATGTTTTATCTTCTCATCCTGTCTTACTTTAACTTTGCCTGCATTTATCTCTGAAGCTTGCCAGCTGCCACCCTTAATTCCACATGAACATTATTTTTCATAGTTCTAATACCCTTTATGTTTTTATGCTACACTATCAAATTATCTCTTCTTTTGCTACTCTTAAGCTATTCTAAGGCCTGCTATGGAGTTTTTTTGGGTGTGGGTGGGACACAAGCACTAGTAACTTGTGAGTGTTTCTGCCATTTCACACTGAGCTAATCGGAGGAAGGGCACTGAGCAAACCCTGATCTGCGAAATATAACAGTAAGTTCCCTGTTTTTTGCTCATTTTTACAAGTTATTTATAGCACTTTTATTGTCTGCTGCATACTTTTCTAGCTAGTTTCACTGTGTGTGAGGTATTAACTGGAAATTTTCTACAGTTACGCACCTGTTTGGGTTTGTTTGTTCTGATTTTTGTCTCCCACCCTCCTTCCGTATTGGTATCCTGTTCTTATACTTGGTTGCCCGCCCCAACTGTAAATTTCATCTGGGCACTCCTCCCAGTTTAGTGTCATTACCTCATTCTAGCTAATACAGGGAGGACATTTGAGAAGGCCAACCCACTTAGATCTTAACCTTGAGTTATCTTCTGCTCATCCTTACTCCCTTTCCACTTTACAAAAAAAAAAAAAAAAATTCTAAGCTTGTTTCCTGCCTTTTCTGTAAGTAGTCTAGTCCAGATACAGATTTGCTGTACCCAGGACTGTTTGTAAGCTTTTGAGTCCCCGCCGCTTAGCTAGGGTTAAACTATTCCCGGCGCCATAAAGTCTTCTCTTCAAATTTTCCCTTAGAACTAGCCAGTTTTTTTAGTTTTAGCATTCAAATCTGTTTCTTTGAGCTCAGCACTTGTTCAGAACTTATAAGCAAGAAATAAGCTACAAATTACTACAGCACTCAACTTTCCTCACCTGTCTAGAGGAAAACAGGTTTTAGTACTTAATAAATAAGCACCTATCCAGACATGTCTATGGGTCAGCTCCCGGTGTTTTCTCCTGTCTACCTGATGAATCTGGGCATCTTGGGGCAATGCAACAAGTGCCTCATGAACACAGACAACCCTCTCCTCCTACCACCAAACACCACACCCTGTGAAAGATGCACTTATATAGCCAAACTGGAAGCAAAGCTCTCTTCACCCAAGACTGGACTAGACAGTCAAGAGGAGAGGGTAAACACTTGCACCGCACCACACTCATCACATAGTCCCTCAAAACATACACCACCAAAACACACACATAGAAACGCAATACATTCGCAGAGGCTCTCAATAAAAATCTGCCCAAGCAACAGGGACCTCCAAAGCAGAAACGCAAGCAACCTCCACCCCCCCCAACACAAGCCAAATGACACATAGCCCACAAATTCAGTGTGCCACTCAACCACAGCCCATAAGGCATAACAGCGTACCCAACACTCTAGTCATAGGTGACTCTGTAGTCAGGCACACTGATGTTCCACTCACCAGACTAAACAAGGAGAAAGTTACTGTCAGCTGCCTGTCGGGTGCCAGGATCCGCCACATAACGCATGCACTCAGGTCACTCCACAACAAGTACAAATATGACTCTGTCATTGTCCATGTTGGTGTAAATGACCTGAGATGTACCTCCCTGGACTACATGAAAAGAGACATGAAGGAGATGTCCGATTTTGTAGCCCAGTCATGTATAACCCTAGCCCTGAGTAGCATCCTGCCATCACCCAGAATGATACCACAGTACAAGGACAAAATGATTGACTTTAACAATTGGCTAAGCTACTAGTGTCATTCTAAGGGGATCCAGTATCTGTCTGCCTGGGATGACATGATCAACAGACCACGAAGCTTTGCCAGAGATGGCCTGCACCTGTCTCCCTTGGGATTCCGGATACTGGCTAAAGCTCCTGCCACCCCTATAGTGCCTTTTTTAGGCAATGTTCAAATGGCAAACTCACCACTGTAACAGGTACAAGCAAGCAAAATCTGAGGTAATGCTACTCAATGCTAGAAGTCTAAACCTCAAAATGCATTCACTCGAGGCACCCCTTAAAATGGAGAACATCGACATCTGTGCAGTGACAAAGACCTGGTTTAAGGCTCCAGAGAGCACTCCTGCATTACCAGGCTATAATTCATACCACAACTTTCAGCCACCTAACCTGGACTGAAACACTAAAGGTGGAGGCATGTCCATATTCATTAAGGATATCCACACCTCCAGGCTAGTTGCTCATCATAATGCATCCGAGATTATCCAAGTGCAACTAACTCTGGGCAAGATCACAATCCAAATTGTAGCTTGCTACAGATCCCCCACCATGCCCCAGGATTCCCACTTCTCATTTCTTGATACACTGGAAAATATTAGGTTTCAACCTAACACCCTAATAATGGGCGATTTCAACTACCCCACCATTAACTGAGAAAACCACTCATGTACCAACACTTTTGCTCAACGTTTTCTGGAATTCATAAATTCCAATGCCTTGGATCAACTTATCCACACCCCCACCAGGGGCAGCAATATCCTAGACCTGGTCATTACCAACATGGGCAACCAGTGCTCCACACCACAGGTCAATTCTTCATTGGCCAGATCCGACCACAAGCTAATCACCCTAGACACCCACATGACACCCCCCATTAGGGAAACCACTGTAAAAAATTTCTCCAAAGCCAACTTCACGCTTCTTAAGACAGAAGTGGCAAACTTCACGACACCCATGCAGACGGACAATAGAGGCACAACTGCTGAATCCTACACAAATGCACTTTATAAGCATTTACACGAGTGCATGGATCCTGCAATCCCTAACAGAACCAAGATGCTATCCTCCAAAAAAAGGAAGCCAATCTGGTAGTCCCGTGCCATAAACAAACTCTACAACAGAAGAAAGAAACTGTTGCAAAAAAGAGGAAAAATCCCATGATTGGAGGAACTCCCTGGTCAGCCTCAGTAAAAAGCTGAGATCCCTCATAAAATCAGCTAAAGCTAGTTACAAAAACAAAATCGCCACTGATTCTAAAGACTGCCACAAAGCATTTTATAGGTATGTCAAGAATCTCAATGGCAACACTCAGATGTGCCCTGAATTACAGCACAATGGTACTAAATATACAGTCCCAACTGATATTGCCAACATCCTGGCAAATAGGTTCAGTACTAACTTTGCCACCTCTTACCCCCTAAAGTGCCCATCTCTATACCGGAAAAATGCAAAGTTCCTGTAATCACAGCTGCACAGGTAAAAACCACACTTTCCAAAGCCAAGAACACAGCATCCATGGGACCTGAAAACATTCCAGGCTGTGTTCTACACGAACTACAGAACGAACTGGCACCACACCTAAGTACCATGTTCAATCATAGCCTCACCTCAGGCTTTGTGCCCACTGAATGGTGCACAGCGATGGTTATCCCACTCCACAAAGGGGGAGCCACCATGGACCCTGGGAACTACTGCCCCATTAGCCTGACAAGCCTGGTCTGCAAGGCTATGGAACGTATCATCATGGAACTTATAAACAATGACATTGGTAATCTCCAAACTCTGGACCTCACCCAGTTCGTGTTTGTAAAAGGCAGATCATGTCTCCTAAACCTGATAAACTTCTTTGAAGTGGTCACCAAAGCCATAGATGAGGGTAAGGTGGTTCACACAGCCTATCTGGTTCTTGCCATGGCTTTTGACACCATCCCCCACTCTGGAATTATAGATAAACTCACTAAACTAGGTATAAGTCCCTATGTCACAAGATGGGTTACCAACTTGCTCACTGACAGAACCCACACTGTGAAAGTAGCAGACTCCAAATCTGACTTCAGACCAGTGACAAGTGGCGTACCACAGGGTTCAGTCTGGGTTCTCTTCTGTTTGGCATCTACTTTTCAGAAGTACAGGCTAACACAGAAGGTCTTTGGCTAATGAAGTTCACAGATGACTGCAAACTAGGAGCCATAATCAAAACTACTAGTGATGTGGACATCCTACAAAAGGGCCTCACTGAGACAGATGCCTGGTGTCAGTGCCATGGCCTCAAGTCAATGCCAAAAAGTGCATTGTCATCCCTTTTGGTAAAACCTCTGTACCCATGAACTACCACATAGGTGTAGTCTACTTAACACCAAAACTGTGATAAGAGACTGTGGGACACAGGTGGAAAGTAGTCTGTCCTTTGATAATCACATCGCCACAGTAGGCAGGAAATCCTTCTACATGGCACACCTCATCACAAAAGGTTTCTCATCCAGGAAAAAAAAGGTTCCCCTCTATTTGTCACTCTTTAGACCCATTATAGAGTACAACACACCTTTTGGTATGTGCCTCACAAGACATCTACAGCAACTAGAAAGGCTGCAGAAATAACTCACAAAGAGGATTACTGGCCTCAAACAGATGCCCTATGCAGACCGTCTCAAAAAACTCCAGCCCAGGCAGGTATGACCCTAGCCCTGAGTAGCATTTTGCCATTGCCCTGAATGATACCGCAGTACAAGGACAAAATGATTGACTTCAACAATTGGCTAAGCTTCTGGTGTCATTCTAAGGGGATCCAGTATCTGTCTGCTTGGGATGACATGGTCGACAGACCAAGATGCTTTGCCACAAATCTGCACCTGTTGCCCCTGGGATTCCAGATACTGGCTAAGGCTCTTGCTGCCCCTATAGTGCCTTTTTAGGCAAGGTTCAAATAACAAATTCACCACCGTAACAGGAACAGGCAAACAAAAACTGAGGGTAATGCTACTCAATGCTAGAAGTCTAAATCTCAAAATGCACTCACTTGAGGCACTCCTTAAAATGGAGAACATCAATATCTGTGCAGTGACTGAGACCTGGTTCAGGGCTCCAGAGAGCACCCCTGCACTACCAGACTATAACTCATACCACACTTTTTGGCCATGTAACCTGGACCGAAACACCAAAGGCGGAGGTGTGTCCATATTCATTGAGGATATCCACACCTCCAGGCTAGTTGCTCAGCATAATGCATCCGAGGTTATCCAAGTACAACTAACTCTGGGCAAAACTGCAATCCAAATTGTAGCTTGCTACAGATCCCCCACCATGCCCCAGGATTCCCACTCCTCTTTTCTTGATGTACTGGAAAATATTAGGGTTCAACCAAACACCCTAATAATGGGCGACTTCAACTACCCCACCATTAACTGGTGTACCAACTCCTTAGCTCAACGCTTTCTGGAATTCATAAACTCCAATGCCCTGGATCAACTTATCTACACCCCACCAGGGGCAACAATATCCTAGACCTAGTCATTACAAACATGAGTAACCAGTGTTCCACACCTGAAGTCAACTCCTCGTTGGTCCAATCCGACCATAAGCTAATCACCCTTGATATCCACATCCCGCCCCCACCCCCCATTAAGGAATCCGTGGTAAAAAATTTCTCCAAAGCCAACTTCATGCTTCTTAAGACATAAGTGGTGAACTTCATGACACCCATGCAGATGAACAATACAGTTACAAATGCTGAATCCTACACAAATGCACTCAATAAGCACATGCACAAGTGCATGGATTGTGCCATCCCAAACAGAACCAAGATGCTAGCCCCCCAAAAAAGGAAGCCAATCTGGTGGTCTCCTGCCATAAACAAACTGTACAACAGAAGGAAGAAACTGTTGCAAAAGAGAGTAAAATCCCATGAGTGGAGGAGCTCCCTGGTCAGCCTCAGTAAGAAGCTGAGATTCCTTATAAGATCTTCCAAAGCTATCTGCGAAAACAAAATTGCCACTAATTTATTTTATTTATTTTACATTTGTTGACCGGGCTAGACTAGCTGGATATATTTCCATTTTCAGTAGAGGCCCGGGGAGAAAAGCTCCAATATTAATAGATAATTACTTAAAATACAGCAACAAGGATGGTACACATAGTTGAAACATCGTAAATGAAAGTAGTTCAAATAACTATAAAAAATCAGTAATAATAATAAAAAAAGGGATAAAAAAAAATATTTACACTAGTATAGATAAATACACAATAAAAGTGACATAGTGTTATTATGTACTAGGTTGTACTAACAATAAGCAGGATGGAATCTACCAAATTGTTTCATTGTGGTCAGCAGTTCAGTTCTTCATCATAGAAATTAAAGAAATATGTGTGAAAAATTGGTAGGGTGTAGAAGTAACTTTAGTAGAGGGAAGGTTAGTCAGGTTTACAACATAGATATAACCAGTGAGTTTTAAAGTATGTTTTTAGTCTTTGTTTAAAGAGAGGCAAAGAAGAAAGTGTTGTTAGTTCATTTGGAAGGAGGTTCCAGTCTTTTCCCACTGTGTTAGAAAACAGGGAATCTCCAGCCAAGTTATTAGTTTTGGTTATACTAGCTAGAAGTTTGTTAGAGGAGCGCAGTGAGTTTAGGTTTTTATAAGGGATTATGAGAGTGGATAGTATGGGAGTGCTAGTAGGTTGATAAAATATCTTGTGGGTCATGGTTAGTTGGGAGATTTTCAGAAGGTTTTGAAGTTCAAGCCAGCCCAGCTGCTTTAGATTTAGACAGTGGTGAGTACGAAAGGGGTTACCAGTGGCAAATCTGGCCATGCTGTTATAGGCATGCTGTAGTTTGACAAGGTTATTCTTTTTGAGGTTGGTGTATATGGGAGAGGCATAAAGAAGAGTAGAAATTAAATGGGAATGAGCAATTTTGGTTTTAGCTGTTGGAGTTAAGAAAGTTTTGATTCGATATAAGGAGCCAATTTTCCTGTTGACATTTTTAATGGTGTTATTTATGTGACTATCAAATGTAAGGTTGTTATCAATAGTAATTCCTAACAGTTTAGTTGTAGAGTCAGGGTGTATGATTGTGCTATTATTGGAAATGACAGAGAAATCAATTGGGGTAGACTTATTAGAGGGTGTAAAGAGAAGGAGCTTGGTTTTTTTGCATTAAGAAGGAGACAACGTTTTGTGAACCATGTTTCTACTGTGTTAAATACATTCTGAGTCAGGGAATGTAGTGCAGATGGTGAGGTTGCTGAGCAAATTAATGTTGAATCATCTGCATATTGAATGCAGGTGGCCTGTGGGATTGCTACATGCAGGTCATTAATAAAAAGAGAAAAAAGAAGTGGGCCTAGAATGGAGCCCTGAGGGACTCCCAGTGTAACAGGTAGAAGGGATGATATATTATTTGCCCAGAGAACTGCTTGTTGTCTATTGGTTAGGTAGGACCTGAACCATTTAATAGCTAAAGAGTCACGAGAGAAGGATTCAAGAATGTTGATCAGAAGTGCATGGTTAACCATGTTGAAAGCTTTGGAGAGGTCAATAAAGAGTGCAGATGAGAGGTTGTTGTTATTACGATTTCTATTTATAACATCTGTAAAGGATAACAGAGCGGTTGTGGTACTATGAGATGGCCTAAAGCCATGCTGACATTTAGCTATTATGTTATTTTGTGTTAAATGGTTTAAAAGTTGATGATGAATACATTTTTCCATGATTTTTGCTAAGGGTGATAAGAGTGCTATTGGTCGATAGTTTGAGTAGTCATTTGAGTTGCCGCCTTTGTGAAGGGGAATGATATGGGACAACCACAAAGCATTCTATGGCTATGTCAAGAATCATGATGGCAACACCCAGATCTGCTCTGAGTTACAGCACAAAGGCATGACAATTACAGAACCAACTGATATTGCCAAACATCCTGGCAGATAGGTTCAGTGCTAACTTTACCCCCCCACCCCCTAAAGGGCCCATATCTATACAGGAAGAATGTAGAGTCCCTGTAATCACAACTATGCAGATAAAAGCTGCACTCCCTAAAGCCAAAAACACAGCATCCATGGGACTGGACAACATCCCAGGCTGCATTTTACACTAACTTCAGAACGAACTGGCTCCCCACTTAAGCACCATGTTCAATAATAGCCTCGCATCAGGCTTTGTGCCCACTGAATGGCGCACAGCAAAAGTTATCCCACTCCACAAAGGAGGAGCCACCACGGATCCCAGGAACTATCAACCTAGTAGCCTGACGAGCCTGGTCTGCAAGGCTATGGAACGTATCATCATGGAACTTATAAACAATGACATTGGTAATCTCCAAACTCTGGACCTCACCCAGTTCGTGTTTGTAAAAAGCAGATCATGTCTCCTAAACCTGATAAACTTCTTTGAAGTGGTCACCAAAGCCATAGATGAGGGTAAGGTGGTTCACACAGCCTATCTGGTTCTTGCCATGGCTTTTGACACCATCCCTCACTCTGGAATTATAGATAAACTCACTAAACTAGGTATAAGTCCCTATGTCACAAGATGGGTTACCAACTTGCTCACTGACAGAACCCACACTGTGAAAGTAGCAGACTCCAAATTTGACTTCAGACCAGTGACAAGTGGAGTACCACAGGGTTCAGTCTGGGTCCTCTTCTGTTTGGCATCTACCTTTCAGAAGTACAGGCTAACACAGAAGGTCTTTGGCTAATGAAGTTCACAGATGACTGCAAACTAGGAGCCATAATCAAAACTACTAGTGATGTGGACATCCTACAAAAGGGCCTCACTGAGACAGATGCCGGGTGTCAGTGCCATGGCCTCAAGTCACTGCCAAAAAGTGCATTGTCATCCCTTTTGGTAAAACCTCTGTACCCATGAACTACCACATAGGTGTAGTCTACTTAACACCAAAACTGTGATAAGAGACTGTGGGACACAGGTGGAAAGTAGTCTGTCCTTTGATAATCACATCGCCACAGTAGGCAGGAAATCCTTCTACATGGCACACCTCATCACAAAAGGTTTCTCATCCATGAAAAAAAAAGGTCATTGTTCCCCTCTATTTGTCACTCATTAGACCCATTATAGAGTACAACACACCTTTTGGTATGTGCCTCACAAGACATCTACAGCAACTAGAAAGGCTGCAGAAATAACTCACAAAGAGGATTACTGGTCTCAAACAGATGCCCTATGCAGACCGTCTCAAAAAACTCCAGCCCAGGCAGGTATGACCCTAGCCCTGAGTAGCATTCTGCCATTGCCCCAAATGATACCGCAGTACAAGGACAAAATGATTGACTTCAACAATTGGCTAAGCTTCTGGTGTCATTCTAAGGGGATCCAGTATCTGTCTACTTGGGATGACATGGTCGACAGACCAAGATGCTTTGCCACAAATCTGCACCTGTTGCCCCTGGGATTCCAGATACTGGCTAAGGCTCTTGCTGCCCCTATAGTGCCTTTTTAGGCAAGGTTCAAATAACAAATTCACCACTGTAACAGGAACAGGCAAACAAAAACTGAGGGTAATGCTACTCAATGCTAGAAGTCTAAATCTCAAAATGCACTCACTCGAGGCACTCCTTAAAATGGAGAACATCAATATCTGTGCAGTGACTGAGACCTGGTTCAGGGCTCCAGAGAGCACCCCTGCACTACTAGGCTATAACTCATACCACACTTTTTGGCCATGTAACCTGGACCGAAACACCAAAGGCGGAGGTGTGTCCATATTCATAGAGTATATCCACACCTCCAGGCTAGTTGCTCAGCATAATGCATCCGAGGTTATCCAAGTACAACTAACTCTGGGCAAAACTGCAATCCAAATTGTAGCTTGCTACAGATCCCCCACCATGCCCCAGGATTCCCACTCCTCTTTTCTTGATGTACTGGAAAATATTAGGGTTCAACCAAACACCCTAATAATGGGCAACTTCAACTACCCCACCATTAACTGGTGTACCAACTCCTTAGCTCAATGCTTTCTGGAATTCATAAACTCCAATGCCCTGGATCAACTTATCTACACCCCCACCAGGGGCAACAATATCCTAGACCTAGTCATTACAAACATGAGTGACCAGTGTTCCACACCTGAAGTCAACTCCTCGTTGGTCCAATCCGACCATAAGCTAATCACCCTTGATATCCACATCCCGCCCCCACCCCCCATTAAGGAAACCGTGGTAAAAAATTTCTCCAAAGCCAACTTCATGCTTCTTAAGATAGAAGTGGTGAACTTCATGACACCCATGCAGATGAACAATACAGTTACAAATGCTGAATCCTACACAAATGCACTCAATAAGCACACGCACAAGTGCATGGATTGTGCCATCCCAAACAGAACCAAGATGCTATCCCCCCAAAAAAGGAAGCCAATCTGGTGGTCCCCTGCCATAAACAAACTGTACAACAGAAGGAAGATACTGTTGCAAAAGAGAGTAAAATCCCATGAGTGGAGGAGCTCCCTGGTCAGCCTCAGTAAGAAGCTGAGATTCCTTATAAGATCTTCCAACGCTATCTGCGAAAACAAAATTGCCACTAATTTATTTTATTTATTTTACATTTGTTGACCGGGCTAGTCTAGCTGGATATATTTCCATTTTCAGTAGAGGCCCGGGGAGAAAAGCTCCAACATTAATAGTTAGATAATTACTTAAAATACAGCAACAAGGATGGTACACATAGTTGAAACATCGTAAATGAAAGTAGTTCAAATAAGTATAAAAAATCAGTAATAATAATAAAAAAGGGATCAAAAAAAATATTTACACTAGTATAGAAATCATTAAGAATGGTGAGATGAATTTGATTACACAATAAAAGTGACATAGTGTTATTATGTACTAACAATAAGCAGGATGGAATCTACCAAATTGTTTCATTGTGGTCAGCAGTTCAGTTCTTCATCATAGAAATTAAAGAAATATGTGTGAAAAATTGGTAGGGTGTAGAAGTAACTTTAGTAGAGGGAAGGTTAGTCAGGTTTACAACATAGATATAACCAGTGAGTTTTAAAGTATGTTTTTAGTCTTTGTTTAAAGAGAGGCAAAGAAGAAAGTGTTGTTAGTTCATTTGGAAGGAGGTTCCAGTCTTTTCCCACTGTGTTAGAAAACAGGGAATCTCCAGCCAAGTTATTAGTTTTGGTTATACTAGCTAGAAGCTTGTTAGAGGAGCGCAGTGAGTTTAGGGGTTTATAAGGGATTATGAGATTGGATAGTATAGGAGTGCTAGTAGGTTGATAAAATATCTTGTGGGTCATGGTTAGTTGGGAGATTTTCAGAAGGTTTTGAAGTTCAAGCCAGCCCAGCTGCTTTAGATTTAGACAGTGATGAGTACGAAAGGGGTTACCAGTGGCAAATCTGGCCATGCTGTTATAGGCATGCTGTAGTTTGACAAGGTTATTCTTTTTGAGGTTGGTGTATATGGGAGAGGCATAAAGAAGAGTAGAAATTAAATGGGAATGAGCAATTTTGGTTTTAGCTGTTGGAGTTAAGAAAGTTTTGATTCGATATAAGGAGCCAATTTTCCTGTTGACATTTTTAATGGTGTTATTTATGTGACTATCAAATGTAAGGTTGTTATCAATAGTAATTCCTAACAGTTTAGTTGTAGAGTCAGGGTGTATGATTGTGCTATTATTGGAAATGACAGAGAAATCAATTGGGGTAGACTTATTAAAGGGTGTAAAGAGAAGGAGCATTAAGAAGGAGACAACGTTTTGTGAACCATGTTTCTACTGTGTTAAATACATTCTGAGTCAGGGAATGTAGTGCAGATGGTGAGGTTGCTGAGCAAATTAATGTTGAATCATCTGCATATTGAATGCAGGTGGCCTGTGGGATTGCTACATGCAGGTCATTAATAAAAAGAGAAAAAAGAAGTGGGCCTAGAATGGAGCCCTGAGGGATTCCCAGTGTAACAGGTAGAAGGTATGATATATTATTTGCCCAGAGAACTGCTTGTTGTCTATTGGTTAGGTAGGACCTGAACCATTTAATAGCTAAAGAGTCAAGAGAGAAGGATTCAAGAATGTTGATCAGAAGTGCATGGTTAACCATGTTGAAAGCTTTGGAGAGGTCAATAAAGAGTGCAGATGAGAGGTTGTTGTTATTACGATTTCTATTTATAACATCTGTAAAGGATAACAGAGCGGTTGTGGTACTATGAGATGGCCTAAAGCCATGCTGACATTTAGCTATTATGTTATTTTGTGTTAAATGGTTTAAAAGTTGATGATGAATGCATTTTTCCATGATTTTTGCTAAGGGTGATAAGAGTGCTATTGGTCGATAGTTTGAGTAGTCATTTGAGTTGCCGCCTTTGTGAAGGGGAATGATATGGGACAACCACAAAGCATTCTATAGCTATGTCAAGAATCATGATGGCAACACCCAGATCTGCTCTGAGTTACAGCACAAAGGCATGAAAATTACAGAACCAACTGATATTGCCAACATCCTGGCAGATAGGTTCAGTGCTAACTTTACCCCCCCCCCCTAAAGGGCCCATATCTATACAGGAAGAATGTAGAGTCCCTGTAATCACAACTATGCAGATAAAAGCTGCACTCCCTAAAGCCAAAAACACAGCATCCATGGGACTGGACAACATCCCAGGCTGCATTTTACACTAACTTCAGAACGAACTGGCTCCCCACTTAAGCACCATGTTCAATAATAGCCTCGCATCAGGCTTTGTGCCCACTGAATGGCGCACAGCAAAAGTTATCCCACTACACAAAGGAGGAGCCACCACGGATCCCGGGAACTATCAACCTAGTAGCCTGACGAGCCTGGTCTGCAAGGCCATGGAACGTATCATCATGGAGCTCATAAACAAAGACATTGGTAACGTCCAAACTCTGGATCCCAGCCAGTTTGGGTTTGTGAAAGGCAGATCATGCCTCCTGAACCTGATTGACTTCTTTGAGGCAGTCACCAAAGCCGTAGATGAGGGCAAGGTGGCTTACACTGCCTATCTTGACATCGCCAAGGCTTTTGACACCATCCCCCATTCTGGAATTATAGCTAAACTCACTAAACTAGGTATAAATACCTACGTCACAAGATGGGTTGCCTACTGGCTCACCGACAGAATCCACACTGTAAAAGTTGCAGACTCCAAATCTGACCTCAAAGCAGTGACAAGTGGAGTACCACAGGGTTCCGTCCTAGGACCTCTCCTGTTTGGTATCTACTTCTCTGAACTACAGGTTAACACAGAAGGCCTCTGACTAACGAAGTTCACAGATGACTGCAAACTAGGAGCCATAGTCAAGTCCCCAAATGATGTGGACATCCTACAGAAGGGCCTCGTTGAGACAGATGCCTGGTGTCAGAGCCATGGCCTCAAGCTCAGTGCCAAAAAGTGCAGTGTCATCCCCTTTGGTAAAAACTCTGTACCCATAAACTACCACACAGGCAGCAATCTACTTAACACCGAATGTGTGATAAGAGACCCAGGTGGACAGTAGTCTGTCCTTTGATAGTCACATCGCCACAGTAGTCAGGAAGTCCTTCTACATGGCACACCTCATCATAAAAGAGTTCTCATCCAGGAAAAAAGAGGTCAGTGTTCCCCTCTACTCGACACTCATTAGACCCATTACAGAGTACAACGCCTCTTTTGGAATGTACCTCACAAGACATCTGCAGCAGCTGGAAAGGTCACAGAAATACCTCACAAAGAGGATTACTGGCCTCAAACAAATGCCCTACACTGACCACCTCAAAAAACTTCAGCATTACTCCGTAGCATATCGCCTACTCCGAGGTGATCTCTGCCTAACATATAAAGTTATGTCAAACCCAGAGCTGTTGGACATGCTGCACCTAAAGAAATCCCAATCCCACCGAGCTACATGCTCTAGGGACCTAAATCTTGTCACCACAATAAACAGGACATGCTGGCAGGATAGATTCCTGTCCCAGAGACTTCCCATACTCTGGAACAGGCTACCCATCTATGTCAAGCAAAGTTATTCATTAGCACTCTTCAAGAAAAATCTTGATGAGTGGATGGGAAATAGGAAATACACCCTGGGGATCACTTCTGTGTCTCTGCTCGACAGTGGCACAGGAAAATAACTTTCTTGGGTGGCATAAGCCAGGGAACATTGTTAGCTAGGCTTACGTAGGCCCTTGAGCCGATAGCCTAGTATCTACCTATGAACCCTACTAATAAATTATCATTTAAACAGCAGAAAGCATCCCACGTAAGTTTGGTTTAAGTGACTTAGTGAAACCTTTTGATATGTAAAATTCAGTTGTAACCAACATTTTCATATTGTTTCCAATGTATGTATTACGTCTGCATGCTTAGCAAATATAGGTTCATTGTTAATACTAGGCAATCAGTGTGCTGAGTATTACATGCCTAGCCAATAACCACACAATGACCAAAGGTAAGAATCAAAACCCATACCTTGTGTGTCTGATGGAAACACCTTAACCATTATACCAAGCCCATAATTAAATAATCTTGAAATTATGAACTGTGACTGTTATATACCTACCTATGTATACCCCCCTACAAAAACGCAGTTGTCCAGCACTTGGAGTGTTAAAAATATCAACCACAAAAATACTATTCCATAAAGAACTCTGAGGACACACACACACACACACACACACACACACACACACACACACACACACACACACACACACACACACACACACACACACACACACACACACACAAAACAATTTTGTAACTAAAACAATGTTTCCATGAGTAGAGTAGAAATGCACCAGAAGGCTGCATTGACATTGTTTATAATGTGATGCGTAAAAATAGCTGTTATTGCAAACATTTGTTCTGTTGAAAGCAATCAATATTCTCTTCCTTTGAGCTGAAGGCTCAAGGCCAGTAAAGAAAATAAAAAAAAATGCTAATGGAAATTTGTTTTGCATTAGTTTGCAGTTTGGAAACAGATTCTTATCTCAAGGCTTGTATTAATGGAAACGTCTGCAAGAGCAAAGAAAACCTGCAGACTTTGCCCATACTGAATAGAAATTACTGGATATTTGTGTTTGTTGCTTATAATGCTTTATAATTATTGATTCAAAGCAAATGTACATGGTATTAAAATAAGTTTCAGTCATGGAACTCAAGCAATATTAATGTATGATGGATGTGAACCAAATTCTTGCCATTAACTATGACATCATTATAGATGTTTAGTAAAAAAACAAAATGTGACTGACTTGTATCATCCATTTGTTACCTTTCTGCTATAGTACCATAGCTGGGTATACATTTATATGGTTGCATTACATTTTGCTAAATGCTTCTTTCGTTGGCAAAGCCTAATGCATGTTGATATGTGCAACCAGCAGACTGAGTGAGTGCTGGGTTGGTTTAATCATTCTTTCCTGACAAAGGTGAATGGCAATACATTTAGGGTGGGAGTGTGTACACGAGTGTATGTGGGTTAGGGTTATGTTAGCCGATAGCTTTTGTGTAGGTGTGAGTGTTTACAGGTTACAGTTTGGGTAATGGTTAGCTAAAGGAATACATATACTCTATATTCAAGAGTTTGCAGGTTAAGGCTACAGTTAAGGTTTGGTATTGTGTTAGACGAAGGGTTGTGTGTGAATGTGTATGAGCTGTAGTATGTAGTGATAGTGTTATGGAAAGTGTTATTCTAAGGCACATGGTTAGAGATAGGGTCAGAGGCAACACTCCACCTATGTGTATGAGCTGTAGTATGTAGTGGTAGTGTTATGGAAAGTGTTATTCTAAGGCACATGGTTAGAGATAGGGTCAGAGGCAACACTCCACCTAAGTAAGGAGTGCTAAACCTAACCCTAATCCTGCCCCTCAGTATATGCTGATGGTAATTTCTGTCTGAATTGTTTTTAGGTTAATTAGGCTTCCCTACACTTCCCTGAGTCCCAGCTCTGTGAGAATTTCACTTACCAAATTCAGCTCCTCGATGCTAAACTCTTTGATTGGTATTTTTTAAGAAAATTACCACCAGCTTAGTTTCAAAGTATACTGGCAGTAATTCCTTTGTTTTGGGCGATTTTTCATTCTTAATGTTTGTGCAGCTGTGTAGATGGATCGTTTTGGAGATGTTTCCATTCTATATATTTGCGTAGATGGTACGTATAAGTTTAAGGAGTATTTGGAAACTTGCTTCCCACATATGGGGTGCAGGAGATCTTGCCACTTGCAAAGAAAAAAAATGCTTTTCATTTTATTCTGCAGGTTGAAGCCTGACCAGTTTAACTGAGCATGTTATATCCTCTTCCAGGTGAAAGTCACTGATTCACAGGGGAAGCAGTTATTAATTATATGCTGGCATGTATATGGCTGGTTTCTGAAATAAAATTCATTTGAATTCCTAGATCTCAAACATAGTTTAACAAAAATAATGCTATCTGGGGCTCAGTAGTATTTTGTAAACACACACACACACACACACACACACACACACACACACACACACACACACACACACACACACACACACACACACACACACACACACAAAATACAACACAACCTTAATGTGAAGATGTGAAATGGTCCACTCCACTACATTTATTAACCGTTTCTGTAGTCACTGCAGTATAGGGAATAAAATTTCTCTGTTTGCAGCAGTCTTAAAAATGTGCTATTTTCAGCACAAATGCTTTTTTGCAGCTTTCAGTCTTTCATCAGCAAGAATGTTGTGCTTGGAGGCTACTGCAGGTTTCAGAAAATGGCACCCTACCTCAGACATACCATTCAATTTTTTGCCTCCAGAGTTAGGGACAAAGCAAATGAAAAAAGTAGGGAAAAGGCCCCAAATTAGGGATACTTTTTAAATGCTGGTACTAATAATTTCCAGTTTTATGAGGGATGGAGCAAATAATAAGGGATGGACAGTTGAGAGGTACTGGATGTCAACAATATTGTCTGAAATTGTGTGTGTGTGTGTGTGTGTGTGTGTGTGTGTGTGTGTGTGTGTGTGTGTGTGTGTGTGTGTGTGTGTGTGTGTGTGTGTGTGTGTGTGTGTGTGTGTGTGTGTGTGTGTGTGTGTGTGTGTGTGTATGTATTTAGACACACACAGCTCTCTGGCACACACAGCTCTCTGGTTAGAGTTTCTTAATTTTTTCCAAAATGAAGACGACATAAGACATATACTAATTAGCTAAAAAGTTAGTGTCTAACATAACCTGTTAAATGTACAATTGTTTCAGTGTTTCAGAATTCGGAGCCAATTCAAATCTACTAAATCTAGTTATATCCCAGTGTAAAAGAATAAATGTCAAAGAGAATCTAGCTTACAGTTAAATCACTTTCAAACTAAATAGTACTGGCACTATATAAAGAGTTCAAGAATATCAAGCTTATCTGCCTTTGATAAATAACAAGTTAGGTTCTGTTCAACACAATGAGCAAGATTTAAAGACACTGCACATAAGGTGTGTGCAAAGAAAAAAAACATAATAATGCTTATTTGTGCTGCAAAGGCAACTGTGTAGTAGGTCTGCAGAAGGGATATTTTACTGCATGCCAAGTCTGCTGACAGTGCACAGTCCATGCAAATGGCCAACAACATGAGTAATGTACTAATGGAATTCAAAGTTGGCACCCTGTCTATACTGTATAGATATTTAACATTGCTTTGCAGTGCAGTTTTAGGTGCCTGTTGCTGGCTATATGCTAGACAGCCACCAGTACTGTATAACAAACAGTTCCACACCAGTGTAATTATAAGCATAAACCATACCCAAAACCCACACATGGGCCACATGGAGAAGCGCTTGTAAATACAGAAATATAGACAGAGGGAAATAAATTAGACATACATGCAGATGAACACACATAGTACAAAGAACACAGTAGTCAACCAAGCCACACAGTGCAGGACTGCATTCTCTGTAGGGTGTATGACGTAGTGGGAGTTGTGCAGTGCTCAGCAGGAGTGCATTACACATAAATGCTGTGGCCTTGGCACCAGAGCATCCAGATTCCACCATGGAGGGGAAACACAATGCTTGTGTGGTTAACCAAGTAGTCAGTGAGTTCTAAATACATAAGGCTTCAACTCATCAATTTAAACTCACCAAGTTTTAACTGGACAGTTAGTGGTTGCTATAGAAGATTATTGCAGGTGTAGTTAAGTTAGCATGTTGGCAGTGATACAGTATGTGCTGCCATTTTCTCTTGTCTAAACAAGTGAGCATGAAGCTAGTATAGTTAAATACAGGGGTGAAGGGCAGATTCCTCCAATATGGGGGATGCAAAGGGACTTGTCCCTGCACAAAGTTTTTTTTCCTAAACTTTTTCATCTGGTAGTAGCTTCAGCCAGTAGAGTCAGAGAGGTATTTAGTGGAAGTTGCTTATACCTACCAGTATGCTAGCATACCACACGAAAACATACACACACACACACACACACACACACACACACACACACACACACACACACACACACACACACACACACACACACACACACAGACACACACACAAAAACAGATGCATGTGCACGCTGTGATACAGAATAACTGTATTTGGCTGCACAACTGCTGTGGTGCTCAGCATTGGGCACAACAGTTCCCAAACCATTTCTGTGTGTTTACCTTATTACCTAGAGCAACATAACAGTAATCATTTATATTTCTTTAGGCATTTGTACTCAGTACCTGATATTAGAGCTCTAACAGTAAACAACTGTGTAGTGCATATACATATGAATACATACTGCAAAGGATGCAGTGCTGTGCACCCATTCCTACCTTCCTATCACTTCACTTATCCTTTAAATAAAAGTTTTATGGGACTCTAAGTCAGACAACATCCTTTCACTATGCATTTTTGCAGTGCATTTCATTGTGTCACTATGCCATGATACACAAGTACCTCTACAGGTTTGTGTTTCAGCACTCCCTTTGCTCTGCCATTTCCTGCATGCTGCGATCAGTGCAACACTGAAGTATAATGCATAATGAGCTCCTGCTCAGTGCTTCACATAGTTAAGTCTGTGTTACAGTGAAGGCATGCAAACGGGCATGTGATTCTGTCTAGGAACTACATGTGAATATCAGTGCCGTGGCTATTATTTCCTCTATGTTTTAATAAACGAAATAAAGGAATAAAAGTCAGCATTGTTCTAATCTGATGCAATTAAAATGGACAGAACAGTATCCCAGCAGTCACTGAAACCTCCCAAAAACAGAAAACGAGAAGAATCCATTTCTACGATATAAAACGATTCCATAAATGTAAGCTGCTAGCAAAGGATGATAAGTTCATTTTTTATACTTGAGAACCACTTGGTTAATTTTGTCATTTTGTGTTCATCTCATTTTATAAATACAGTCTATAGGAATGATCTTTATTGACTTTTGCAATGTTCTAGGCAGCCGACTACATACAGACCAGAATTATATTGCAGGTTAATGCATCTGCCCAAGTGAGAGCAGTGACTAAGCTCATATCCTATATTAGTAACAGGTGTGTAGCCTTGTGCAAAATATTACACACGTGCATATATGCAGCTAATCAAATGTCTAGTATTTATATTGCTGGAGAGTGCATTTCATAATCCCAATAAATATCTTTGTATGGGATATCATATCAAACAATATATTTTTTGTCAGGATCACATTATTACATATGAGCGTTCGAAAGACATGCATTGAATGGGCGTGTCTTCACTGAAGGTTGGGCGTTGTGCTGGCAACTCGACACCATAAAAAAAACAAAAAAAACAACTGCCAATCATTAGCGGACCCCTAACTGGGAAAAGCAAAAAGAGAAACAACAACATTATTACATAATCGTTGATGTTTTGACAAGATTAAACTGGTAACACTTTGGGATTCTGAGACTTGCAAATACAAATCCTGGAAGAGTGAGACTAAATGTGCAAAAATAGAGTTGTCGCACATTAAATTTCAGGTCAGTGGTATTCAGAGTATGCCACTTACTCTGAAATACAGCAGTCTGAGTGACAATATATGTAAATAGGAGTGATGCAGGACTGCAGCCTCCACAATGGGTACACAGGGGGCTTTTCCCCTGTAAAAAACGGTTTAGAGAAATTAATGTCATTTTTTGAGAATTTGCTGTTCACACTTACTTTCATGGTTGCACTTATGGGTCTCAGAATTAATCGAGAGAACCTGTTAAACCAGTATGAAACAGACTTAGTAAATTTTTTTTAATTTTGGTAGATTAGAAAATACCTAGTATGACCATTTGTTATGTATGGGATATTTAAACAGTCCTGTTCATCAAAGACTATAATTAAGATTACCATATTTACATCACTTGTTAAATAATCTATAGTGTTTCACTGATTAGATAAGGATGTTTTGGCATTTTAGAGATAGCAGTCCATTCAAATAAAGCATTAGCACCCCCCCCCCACCATTTGAGTACTTAGCAATTGATCATCAGCTCCTCTGTGTTGCTCCAGATGCACCTAAATCAGTGTCCTTGGTACTATGGTGGGACACCCATACCCATTGGCAGTAGGGGAATTGTAAACACAGGCAGGGGCAACCTGGCAACTTCACATATGGTCGCTTTATACACCAGGAATGTTTTTGTTATGCCCTGACTAGACAGAGCTGCATGACATCACATGCATCAACATATGGAGTGTGAAAATAGCTCCAGCCCACATGATGAATGGGGGTGTCTATGTGCCGTGCAACTGCAACACGGTGCCCATCACTGGGAGAGTGCTAGATTACATGCAGAAATGTCTGTCTTCTTCCTGGAATGGGGGAGCTGACAACTAATGCTGGATAACATGCAGAAATGTCTCCGTCTTCCTGGAATGGGAGAGCTGACAACTGCCACTCCTTCCAACCAATCACTGCTCAGCTCTTCCAGTGTCTGAGCCACTAATCAAACTTGACTCCAACTCTCCATACCATGTGGGCTGGGATACATCATTAGCTGCTTTACAAGTAGAAATACTATAATATTGACAATAATAATCCTTCAGGTGTGGAAAGAAGTGTATCAATTATGAGGTGATAATTACATCAGCTTTGCTTTACATTTTATAAGGCAGTTATTTATATTTCAGTAAGCTCTGGATAGCTAGTTAGTAATTAATTTTATTTAGCACAAATGTCTAGTTTAGGATTCTGCTTCTATTAAAAAAATGTTTTGTATCCTCATTATTTGTGACTTTTCAATACCTACAAATTATGTTTTTCAGTGTTTTTCAGCAGTTTCGAATAGCATTTTACAGTATTATTTGGACAGTGTTAGATTTTATTTGCTTTTATGTTTCTATATAGTAAATTCACTACACAGTTCAAATAAAAAATAAGGATTTTACTTATCTCTGCAAACATGTATTCATTTGTGAATTATGATAATAACAACCGATGATGTGGTGTGTGGTATATTGAAGATTTACTCACAGTTGGTGTGGTTTAATCATGACGGTAAAGTCTGAGTGATTAAACAAAGATAACCATGGGTAAATCTTCAATATACCATACCCATGAATCAGTTATTGCTATCATACAATGACATTATTTAAGAAAAAAATCACTTACTTTTCTTAAATAATGTCTTTGTGTAACGGTGCCATGATGTTCTTTTGTGTTGTTTCCCAATTCCTCTGCTTTGTTGATGTGCTGTGCATGCGTATCGGACTTCCGTTTCAATGTTTACACAGTACATCAGTGCTTTGGAAAGCAAGCAATGGAGATAGGAAGATCTCTGTTCCTTATCTTATTTTTGGCAAAGAAAAGAAAGCTGTAACCTCCAGACATTTTAGGGGCATGAGAGATGGGTAAAATACAAGGAAAATCAGGTATGTTTCTTTAGTTTTGCAAAACATACCTGATTTTTCTTGTATGTTCTCTGCTCTCATAAGTACCTCTCCACCTTTTATTATCTGAGAAAGATTTTCCGGTGTAAACCTTGGATCTTAATGATTGTCACTATTGTAGTGACACCCCCACCCCATGTGCAAACATGAGAAAAGGGATTAAGGATGGATGGATTTGCATTGTCTGAAGGAAAGAAAGTCTGAAACTGATATGCATGTCATTATTTAGTGACTTTGTTCCTCAGTGATTTGTCAGAAAACCACACATTTTATGAAGAACAAAGCCAATAAATAATGACATGCATTTTAGTTTCAGACTTTCTTTCTTTTAGACTAATGCGTGTGTACACATACCAATAAATAAAAAAATCTGGCTGCTCAGTGATACTTTAGCAGCTGCTCTTTTACCGTTGGTATATTCTCGATTTACAATGGGCACGCTGGGTGGGCTACCAATCAGTGTGCTCATTTTTGAATGTTAATGACCAGTCATTGTATAATTACCAAGTATGAATTACTGACTCAGGCCCAAAGTCACAAGGTATAATCAACTAATTCTAAAAATGTTCTCTTGAGTAGTAGGGCTGACCATCAGAAGATAATAAGTGAGTATTAAGCATTATCCAAATATCTGATGGATCTATTTGCAAAAGGCATTCACTATATACACGTGTGGCAGTCTACTGATCACCAAAAGCACTCCTGTTAATACAGAAGCTCTTCCACAGTGACACTTTAAATATGTATCTATTACTATATATGTACATATACACATCGTGTACGCATATATATGTGTGTGTGTCTGTGTGTGTGTGTATATATATATATATATATATATATATATATATATATATATATATATATATATATATGTATATATAAATAGCTGTATAAGCACACACACACACCTATGTATGAGTGCAGTCTGAAACATCAAATGCTCGTATGAGTTAATGCTTTTTCAGGCTGTAAATAACAGAGAATGCTCGTTTGAATGAACATTGTTTTCAATGCAGTTTTTGCTCACAGTGTTTTGCATGGAATCGTGGTGCAGCAAGGTGAAGGCATTTGTCCTTACTCCGCTGCTGTGCTATTTCAGACTTGTCATATATAATTAGCATAGGTTGTGGGGGTGCATGCAGGCTTGCATGATTGTTGGTTTTGATCATTTTAGATTCAATCTAAAATGGTCATTCTTCTTATGTCAGCATTTTGAATATATATATATATATATATATATATATATATATATATATATATATATATATTTATATGTATACACAGTGGATATAAAAAGTGTACACACCCCTGTTAAAATCCCAGGTTTGTGTGATATAAAAAATGAGACCACAATAAATAATTTCAAAACCTTTCCCACCTTTAATGTGACCTATAATCTGTACAATTCAATTGAAAAATAAACAAATCTGTCAGGGGAAAAATATAAAAAATAAAAAACATACAATAAAATAGTTGCATAAGTGTGCACACCCTTAAACTAATACTTTGTTGAAGCACCTTTTGATTTAATTACAGCATTCAGTCTTCTTGGGTACACACTTGTCATCAATTAAAGAGAATCTGATCAACCCCAAATAAAGTTCAGCTGTCCTAGTCGGATTTTCCTGATATTTACTCAGTTGCCTGCTACAGCAAAAGCCATGGTTTGCATAGAGCTTACAAAGCATCAAAGGGATCTCATTGCTGAAAGGTATCAGTCAGGAGAAGGCTACAAAAAAATTTACACAGCATTGGATATACCATGGAACACAGTGAAGACAATCATCAAAAAGTGGAGAAAATATGGGACAACAGTGACGTTGAAAAGAACTGGACGTCCCTCCAAAATTGATGAAAAGACATGATGAAAACTGGTCAGGGAGGATGCCAAGAGACTTATAGCAACACTGAAGGAGCTGCAGGAATTTCTGTCAAGTACTAGTTTCTCCATATGTCTGGACTATGGGGTAGGGTTGCAAGACGGAAGGCTTTTCTTACACAGAAAAACATCCCAGCCTGGCTAAAATTTGCAAAACAATACATCAAGTTTCTCAAAAGCATGTGGGAAAAAGTGTTATGGTCTGATGAGACCAAGGTTGAATTTTATGGCCACAATTCCAAAAGGTACATTTGGTGCAAAAACAACACATCGCATCACCAAAAGAACACCATCCCCACAGTGAAGCATGGTGGTGGCAGTATCATGCTGTGGGGTTCCTTTCTTCAGCTGGAACTGGGGGTTTAGTCAAGGTGGTGGGAATTATGAAGAGTTCCAAATACCAGTCACTTTGGGCCCAAAACCTTCAGGTATTTGCTAGAAAGCTGAAGATGAGGAGGAATTTCACCTTTCAACACAACAATGACCCCAAGCATACATCCAAATCAACAAAAGAATAGCTTCAGCAGAAGAAAATTAAAGTTTTGGAATGGCCCAGCCAGACCCCAGACCTAAATCCAATAGAAACTCTGTTGGGGTGACTTGAAGAGGGCTGTGCACAAAAGATGCCCTCACAATCTGACAGATTTGGAATGCTTTTGCAAGAAATAATGGGCATATATTGCCACGTCAAGATGTGCCATGCTGATAGACCCCAACCCAAATAGACTGAATGCTGTAATGAAATCAAAAGGTGCTTTAACAAAGTATTAGTTTAAGGGTATGCACACTTATGCAACCAGCTTATTGTACTTTTTTATTTTTTATATTTTTTCCCCTAACAGATTTGCTTGTTTTTCAATTGAATTGTACAGGTTATAGGTCACATTAAAGGTGGGAAAAGTTTTGAAATGATTTTTTGTTGTCTCATTTTTTTATATCACAAAAGCCTGGCATTTTAACAGGGGTGTGTATACTTTTTATATTCACTGTGTGTGTATATATATATATATATATATATATATATATATATATATATATATATAAAATATATGTATTTAGATATAGCTATGGATACACACACACACACACACACACATATATATATATATATATATATATATATATATATATATATATATATATATATATATGTGTGTGTGTGTATATATATATATATATATATATATTTGTGTGTATAGTTATAGCCCAAAAGACAGAGTACACGTTTCGTGATAGAAAATTTTTATGGATGTAAAAAGGAGAATTCAAAAATGAGTGGATACCAATTTGTGTGAGTCACATATGGTTGATTTAATTTTATATAGTATAGCTAAGCAGACGTGTGCAGGAAAATTAATGTTTTAATAAAAATGTGTTGGTCATGCAAGATTGTGTTATAGCAGTTGGTATGAATATGCAAGTGTTTGCAGGTTAGGGTTAGGGTAAAGGTTAGGTAAGGGGATACATTTATTGTTGTGCATAATTTGTGTTGTGTGTGTTCTGTGTCCTTTTTCTTGTATGCTAGTACTGCTAGGGAAATTTTTTTTATTGGCATAATGTGAAGGGTTAGGTGTACCACACGAGAAAGATGATGTTGGGAGGCCGTTGTAGCCCCCTCTTGCCCACCTTACTCATGTGTGCTAATTCTAACTATATTGTATTTCTTGTTTTATTATATAGTCAGGTTATGGAACTTGTTATATTTTGTAGACCTTGTTAATTCTGCAACTGAGTCCTTTTTTCTCATTCAAGTACTACAATATTATTACTTTGAGGGAGAGAATATGGTGGATGGAAAGTCTGTACCAAATTTGCTAACAAAAATGTAGTTAGCACTTCTTATGCAGATTATCAGAGTATGCATTATGAACATTTAAAAGAGAGCTTTGAAAAAGGTCAGTATTACATATCAGTCAACTGACCACAAGTGATGAGATATTTGTTTTATGAAGAAAATTATTTTTAACTAATATGTTTTGTTGTAGAGAGTATCCTGTCTTTTTGTCAGTAACAAAATAAAATAAGTAATTAGAGGAAAAAATATAGAACCTTCACTTTTCTTTATGAGTAGCTGGCTTTCATTCCATATGATTCATCTAACAGGACTCTTAGTTCAGTTCTGACATAGTGTTAGACACCAAAGACATCTGTGACATAAAAAAAAAAACAATTGGAAGATTCATACTGGCTATCATGAGAGTGTCCATGCTTTGTGTAGTTGGTACAGTGTAAAGTTCCCTTGACTTATACATACAAGATCTTCATGTCTGACAAATGTCTGATTACATTTATTTAAAATGTTTTTCTCATAATATATTATTATTTTTTTCCTTTTTCCAGATTCTTGTATACTTGTCTAATTTGTTATTCTCATAATAGATTTTTTTTTCCATTTTTCAGATTCTACTATAGTTTTCTAACTTGGCATTTAAATTATTTTTTGAATTTCTGTTGGATAAAGTCTGTGCAGGACAAAAATGCTGACTTATTTTGCATTTATTTTAATGAGTACAGTTGTTTTACACATTTTTGTTCTATACTTATACATATAAAACATTCAAGTACAATAGGGTACACGTTACCGTTAGTAACATTTTATGTTGTACAGCTGGAAATTACAAAGTCTCATTCTATCCAGCAGCTTTATCAATTTCTTGTCCTGCTCTTCTCATGTCTTGTGAACACAAATGTATCATCAGTTGTATTTGCAATGCCCTCTGAGCCTCAGCCACTGAAAAAAACAGCTCTTCGGGATACCTCTGGAGATGTAAAATACCAATCTGAAGTCAACGAATCTCTGCCTCCAAATGGTTTATTAAATTCACACAAGTTGGAAGTTTACTGATCTAGCTCTGTCTTCCATAAACCCCAATTTGCATCTACTACAAAGAAAAAACAACAGTGGACCAGTTCTTCATATGTAAGCAAAGGGTAATGCTCTCTTTAAAGCACTTTATTCAGATCTTGTGTGTTATACAAAAGTGAGTATTGTACTTTTCACATTAACCATACTGCTCACTCATTTCATTGGATCTAATTGTTTGAAAAACAGCTACGTCTCCATAAACTTAATTTTCTCTCCAGATTTATTTCTGAGTGCTACAGTTAATTTTCTAGGAGCATTTATCAGGGTCATTGCATTGGAATTTGTTTATATATAACATTCACCAAGCAAGATTCCTATGCCTTTAAACAAATCAATACAGTTTTGCAGGATGTCATTGATACAGTTATTTACAGTATCTAAAATAGCTCTATAGCTTTTTGACAGAGTTTCTACAAATTGTCTTTCTTTTTGCGGTGGAAACTCACTCTACCATTCCTAGCTTCTCACAAGCCATGTAATACACAATCTTGGGAAAATCATTTTCGGATGCAACTGTTTGAAAAGAGATTTTATACTTCAGATTTCTGTACTGATATGTCTGCAGTTTTACACTTAGCGATGCAGCTTGGTGGCTGTAACAGCTTAACAATATGCTCACACGTCTCTTTAGACCTGTCTAGCTCCATCTGTCTAAAAGCATTATACTCTCTTTATCTGCATCTGATTTAATTCTACATTCTGTCCACTGGCTCAGCATTTCCTGCCAATATTCTTATTTGCTTTCCTGTTTCAATGCTTCACATGGAATTTTTGAATTCTGTCATCATTTGACTTCCACAGTAGCCACAAATAGTTTATTTTTATGTTTCTGTTCAACAGCATGCAAATCTTTTTGCATATACTTGTCACTGCTTTTATGCATTTCATAGGAATGTCCTTTTCTATCACAGGTACCTCAGAACAGATTAAATGTTATGCAAAACTTCCTGGCAAGCTTTTAGTTATATCTGCTGCGTGTGCATTAAAATTGCATGAACAGCTTTATTCTTACGAAGAACATTGCCACGTGACTGTCTTTCTCTTACTCATTTTTCAACAAACTATGCCCTTTTAACGTTTTTGCTTTATTTTATTCACACATTATCTGACACAGTCTTTTCTCATATAATACTTAAAACTGTGTACTATGAGCTTTTCTTGCTAAGCCTAGATAAGATTAGGCCAGTTTGTCTTAATAGTCTAAAAAATAGCCTGCCTATTGTTCGTTTCTTACATAAATTATTATGTCCTTCATTAGAGATTTATGCAGCTCACCAAATCCACTCTTTGTGTCCACATGCCAGCTCAGTAACATATGTGTCTGTAGTCGCTGTTGGACCATGGGCTCTTGTAATTCTTTCTGGGCTGGCAATAACTGCTGCATTTATGCCTAAGCGATTCTAATTTTATCCCTCTTCTATTCAAGAAAAGGATAATAGTTAAATATATTTATGGCTTCTATCTCAGAAAGATGCAGGCATGTAGCATATTGAATTTCTTCAGGATTTTTATCTAATCTACTTTTCATTGAGAAATAAAAATTCTGGACCCAAATCTACTCACTTTCAGGCATACTTCTTTCTAGTGGAAGAATTCTAGAAGTTTGAAGTTGAGCCATATTTCCACTAAGAATTATACTTATCTAGGTTCAAACACACAAATTCTTGAAAGCAAATATATGTCTTCACTTCTGCAGACTCATTTCTCTATTTCTGGCAGACATTTCCATGACTGCATGACATAATGTCATGTCAGGAAGCCTAGCAAATAGCATACAGATGCATACCTCCCAATTGTCCCGGGTTTTTAGGGACATCCCTAATTCTGACTCAAAGTTTAGATCTGTCCCTTCCATGAATCTCTCCTAAAACTAGTGACTTTCGCAGGAAAGGTGAATAATGACAGTAATTAAGAATTATAGTCTTCTTTTACTTCAGAACAAGTATATTAATTCACATTCTCTTATTCTTTCAATGTCACAAGTTAATAATGCTTATGTTTCACCCTGATTGTACCAGATGTTTTTTCTGGATTTGTCCCTGATTCTGTTTAAACTTTCCCTGATTGGTTGAGAGCTGTGGATAAAGGAGATATAGTATATCTTCCATACTGTCTATATTCCAGTCAATATCTCAGTTAGCAAGGGTGTATCACATGACATGCTAATCACTCTAGTTAGATCATTAACTTAAAGCTGCATGCACTTAAATAAACACATGCATCAGTTCCTGTCCTTATATCGCATTTCTGAATTTAAAAAACAAATTGTGTATTTTTATTAGGATAAAATATTTCTTACACCTTTATTGCACATATTCAGATATGTGTCACATGACCCCATGTTGTGTCTTTCGGCTTTTCCCGGTTAGGGGTCGCCACAGCGGAGCTCCGGTCCGCTAATGATTGGTAGTTGATTTTTACGTGCCGAGTTATCAGCCCTGACACACAACCTTCAATGAAGGTACGCCCATTCATGCATGTCTCCATGCAGAAGACGCTCTAGCTGAGAATTGAACCGGACAGTGTCTTACTGTGAGGCGACAACACTACCGCAGCACCACCACCGTGGGTCTGTAGCTCATAAACCTCGTCACCAGTCTTACCCAGCAAGCAACTCCTTTAATGTTTCATCTGCAGTTATTGTTAATGCAGTGGAGTAATTCTTAAACCTTGCAACCCCATTTTTCCATATCATAGTCAGAAATGAGCATGCTTGGTATCCCTAGACACACTTTCCTTATTGTTCTGTTCTATTGTAGTAGTTCGGGTGTCTGCACATATTATTTGTCCCCTGCTTAGCTATATCAGTGTATTATATTTAACAAAATTGCACTTAATCTTATTTGGTAGTTTATGCAAATTCAATTCTTTGGCAATGGACTTCATGAAAAAAATGAATCAGCAACATTAAAATAATAAAAAAAGGCTTTAATCTCTTTAAAAATAAGTTGATACTTCTTCACAAGTTTCATGCGGTCATGTCTAAGTCTAAAATTTTTTTTACATTTGAAAAAGCGTACCTTCTGAGCACTACAGACGTAGCAAAAACAGTAGAAAGAATAAAAAGACCATGACTTTTTTTAGAAGAGCATAATTTAATTTTGAATATCTACCAGTTATATTAGCAACTACGCAGAGCACCACCAAAAGCCAAACTTTCAGCTCATAATGAACCATTTTGCAAACATAGTTCTAAATCTAACTGCAGAACAGAACTCACTGTTCTTTCTGCTGAAATCTTTCTACCTTTTTAGGGTATTAAACAAGTCAGTTTTGATAGTTATAGACATCATCACTACTATGTTCAACTGGTATCTCAGCTTAAGCTGATACTGAGAAACTGCTTAGTGGGCTGACAATACTACAACACAGTATGTACCACAAATATTCGGTACCGATACTAAAAGAGACTGCTACAACAATACCTATCTTAAAACTGTTTCAGTGGTGTATAGGGATAAAGCCCTAACTGTAGCTGAGGTAACACATATTTGATTAGTGGTTCAGGTGACTGACGGAGTGGCAGGGAGGGATGGGCATACCCATCCTGGGTGGGAAGGAGCTAGTTGCTGATGCTCCTTTAGGGGAGGTATGGTCCAAAGAGGGGAGTTGCCCTTGGGCGCAGTCAACAGTGTGGAGGGAAGGAAAGGGAAGTGGGTAGCGCATATAAAGAAAAAAGGAAACACAGATGGACAAGCACCCTGGACATCCTCAGGAACTTTGACCATTCCCAGCAATATCAGATTAGTCTGGGGGGGGGTAGGAGGATGGCTGGTTGACCTGACATAGATTTGGGACACCAGGGAGTGGGCTGGTAGGATGAGGTCTGAGGGGACAAAAAATGCCTGGCTCTGCCACAGGCATAAGACCTGTTAATGGTGTGAGTGCCATCCAGGTAGCCATGAGATTTTATCTGCTTTGTCTTCCCTTTGAGTGTGTATATTCCTGCATATACCCCTGTGAGGGATACCTGACATGGTTTTGCAGAGTCAAAAGCACATCTTTAGTCCATATCCTGGTTATTGCTCTCTGTCTCTCCAGTAGGTGTCAGCACTGCAGCAAGCCAGACCACCTACCTCTCCTCTGGAAGGGTGAGCCCACTCACTGCCACCCTCCCTTTTTGGTTTCTCCATCACTCAGATCACTAGTTACAGGTCATGTAGGATGCAGTTGATGTGCCTCTGCACTACAGAGGCAACATGACTAGTGGAGTTTTTAATAAGTATTGTTAATTGTACACCTGGCAGAATGACACAAGACTTAGTGACCACTAGTGTACATGGGCAGACCTTGGGAGAGCTACTATGTCGCAGCACATGTTAAAGATTTGCTCAGATATAATAAATAATGAGTGATGAGTACCAAAAGCAGAGTTAGGCAGTGGACCAGGGACCTGTTTTATCATCACCCTTTATATCAGGTTTTTTTTACAACTAGGTAGGCTGATGATGACTCAGACTTTAAAACATTTTTGTCACTTTGGGGAAGGATTAATTTAGAATGAACTATAGAAAAGACAGTATGCACTGACTTGCTAGAGTGAGATTAGTACTGGTAACTGTTAAGATTAAAACTAATATAAGTGTATAAAGTTATCATGATTAATAGCAATGATGAAATTTAAAGAGCATAAGTTTGCAGAGCTTAGATGGGCTTCAAAGCAATTCAAATTGATAGATATTGAAGAGATCTTTGAAATGTGAGTAAGCCAGTGAAGTAATATAGGCTCTTGCACCTTGGAAAATTTCCCGGATGGTGACTTAACTCTAAGTGATCATTTTCCCTAGTGTATATGCTTTTAACATTAAAAAATGGAAGAGGGTCATTAAAAATTCTATGGATTTCTTTGTAATATCTGCAGAGTGCATTTAGGTTGCAAGCAATAAATTTGCTGTGTGCATAACTGGGTCAGAAGTTAAAAGGAGAAAGGTAATTAATGTGTGCATTACATCACACAGCTATAACTAAAAAAAAAAAAAAAACAGTTATGAAACTCTTCCAGTACATATTTGTCATTGTGTTTACCCGGACATTTAAGATTATTCATTTTATGAAAGTATTAGGAGATATAGGGTGAAGTGAACTGTGCTTTATGAGAATTGTCTTCTAGATTAGATACAGAATTGTAATTTTCATCAGCAATGATATAGAGGATTATGAATAAATCATCTGTCATAACCTGCTTATTATGTGTTCGAGACATGGATAGTAGGAAATTCAAAATGGTTCCTACTGGAGACCCAGTCATAATTCTCTGTAGTGCATGCAGCTTTATCTGCTCCATGTACTTCTAGTTACAGAAGAAAAGAAAAAAAATCACTAAGTATTTTGCCAGCTTTCAAAGCCGTAAAACACTTAGCGAGCACTGAAAGAAATGCAGTATCACACTCTCTTATGTTACACAAAGTCAGGACAGCAGGTATAAACAAATCTATTTTTTATTCTGCTTATATTATTTGCTGGTCAATACTAGCAGACTTAACTGCCTTGTGCGAGACCTGATCATAGCAACTGAAGCAGGGGGTGCTTAACAATTGTTAAGATCGGGTCTCGATCTATAGAAGCGCTTAATTGATTTGTCTTTTTCCAGATATTGCAACATAATCATTGCACTCCATACAGTACATTAAAATTAAACACTAGTTTGATGGGGTATAGTAGTTTTAACTTGTGCATCTTGCATATCATTAAAGACTTACCGAATAATTGCTATAGCGATATAAACTGTGTTTAATTAAAAAAATACTGCGTTTGCATTTGCATTATTTGCTCATGCAGACTAATATACATACCAAGCTAACTTGATTATATTTACAAACACTTTTAAAAATCATTTCTCCCTTCCATTTCCCGAAACTCAGCAATAGGAATGAATCTAAACTTTACTGGTCTTTACAAGTGTGACTTTTCTCTGTGTTGAAATCTTAAAGCCCATTATGGTTCCATTGCAGTGCAACATAAAATAAGCAACATCTGCATTTTTTGTTAATACCTCTGTTGCATTGTTACTCCTTTTCATTAAGGGGTATTGTGGCTATACTTTTAGTATATAGGATGGATACTGTACCACTAATAGAGCAATGCATGCAATAAAACTATGTACCATAGAAGAGATTTCCTTTGTGGAACTGACATTCTGTATTTGTACAGCAGTAGAGCAAAGCAACCCTGAAGCCTGCTTCTTGACTCATTACATTTTACTAACTGGGCGATTACCTACTGAGGCTAAAGTCTTTTCTGGGATGACAGTGGGCAGCAGAGCACTTCATTACGTTTAAGTAGAATTCGCAGGAATTTTTACACTATTATAGCAATAAACACATTGGCCATTCATAATGCACCATGGGTGCGTGCATGCGCGCGCACACACACACACACACACACACACACACACACACACACACACACACACACACACACACACACACACACATACACGCACACACTCACACACGCACACACGCACACGCACGCACACACACGCACACACGCACGCACACACACGCACACACACGCACACACACAAACATACAAACTCAGGTTTAAAAATCTGCCTAAAGAAGACAGTTTGACAAGACAGGCAGCTAATTTCTTACACCTAGCCCCTTGTAAGTGCTCTCTATCATCTCGGTGCTGTCTACACTCCTAGCTTCTTTAAATGACTGTGTTATTCTGCTCTGTACCTCACAATCTGAGCACATATTACATTTGCCAACTAACCTGCCATTGTGTCGCAATTCCCTTCACTACAAATTGAAGTCTGATCCTTCAGTTTTTAATTCATATCTCCTTCTGCCTACCTTACAGTTCTTTTGTAGCTCATTTCCCTTACAATCTACTAGTGTATTATGCAGTGGGATCACTTTTAAGAATCTCGCTTCTCCCGTCTTGTTTATACAGGTCCTCTCTTCCCTTTGCCTAACTATTCTGGTAACATTTCTCTGCATCCTTTTTAATAATTTGATTAATTTCCTGCATTGTCTTCATAAACAGAGACAGCATTCCATTTGAGGCTTGACTACTGACCTTTATAGCAGGGCTTTTCTCTCTCTCTGTCTGTCTCTGTGTGGTAAAGCATGACATTCATCTCTGAATGCAGCATAGCATTTGACTGGTCATTGCTGCTTTTCTCTGATACTTGTTTGCTCTGTTACAGCAAAATCCTCCGATGCTGCATTATTGTGGCATTACAGCTTAGGAGTAATGCAGTCCTCTTGTCCAAATAAAATTCCAGCTGTTACCTGTCATACTAGTCTGCTAGTTTTCCTAGATTCTTTTATAGATGCCACCCTTGTACCACTTTGTCCATATCTTAGTGTTACCTACAAAAAGATTTATCCTCTGCCAGGAAAAAATATCCCAAGAGTGATTCCCTGCATGATTTCCTAATAATCATTACCCATTCAGTGGAAAAAATTTCCCAGCCATCACCATCCTCATCCTTCCATTCAGCCACTTCCAAAATGTTGATCTTCTTGTGTATCCCCATCAATTCCAGTGTCCTTACCAACAATCCGTGTGACAATCAGTAAGCTTACAGAAGTATAGATAGACTGCATCTACTACATGCCAATTGCCTGCCTCTTGATAACAGTCAAAGAATGGATCTTTCTTTGGCAAGATTATTCTGGCATGCAAGTCTGCTCCTTAGAACTGCATCCATTGCCTTTCCTACTAGTAATGTTTTAGCTCCTCACTTGTGGAAATGGGTCAATCTTTCTCGCACAAATAGTCCTGTATTATGTCAAAGACTGGTCTTTTAAATAGAGTTGTGTGAGGCCTAAGTGTCTGTTAAACAGAGGTTTGTGAGTCCTAAGTGTACATTTGGCAGGTTTTTTGAGTCTTATAGGGAATCTTGTAAAATCTGAACTGTCTTCTATATGCATATGCCACTGTAATTACTAAAACAGGCTGCCCCTCCTTTACAGAAATAAACAGCACCATACAAAACAACTTTAAACACCAATAGACTTGGTTACTATCTGACAGCCTGACTACCAGTAGCAACAAATTCATTCTTAAGCTTCTTAGAATCACCAAAAATAAATAAATAAATAAATAAATAAATGAATGAATCAAAGACTATTCTACCTAGTATGTTATGATCCACAGGGGTATCCTTTTTGTCACTCTCCAGAAATACCTGGGGTTTACTCTTGACCTCTGTTTACATTTATTGCCCTACATTAGCATTCAGTCATAATTTCCTAACTTTTAGTTGCCTACAAAGTGTTACACATACTAACAAAGAGGCAAGACAAGCTATTCCCATAGACATATTACTTCCCAGGTTAGAATACTCACTCGCAGTTATTGCCATCAGTTCAGCAAAAATAAACCTTTTTATCCTACAGAAGACATAAAACTATTCAACTAAGGCGCTGTAATGAGCACCACTGCATTACTATAGCTAAAAAAAAGTGGCTGCCAGTTCATACCAGGGCAAATCTTCTCCTTAACACTCTCACATTTAAACGTATCAGTGACCACTATAGTCCTCTACTAAAAAGATAGCTGTATTTTCATAATATCTTGCATGCTGTCAGAAATGCCAATAACTATCTCATCCTGAGACCACCTACGCTCTTGCTGTAGCCAAAAACATATTACATAATATTGCTCCAGTATCCTTGAAACCTAATCCACTACAAATCAAACAGCTGTCATCGTCTCGTGACTTTAAAAAGTTACTTAAAAAACACTTCCGAAGTTCTCACTCTACATCTGTTTTGATACCCATGGGTGATCACTGCACTCTTTTCCTCCATCTATTGTCCCTCCAGCTGAATTTTGCCATTTATACTGTCGCCTCACAGCAAGACATTGTCGCGTTCGATTCTCAGCTAGAGCATCTTCTGTGTGGAGGCATGCGTGAATCAGCGTGCCTTCTTCGAAGGTTGTGCATCAGGGCTGGCAACTCGGCACGTAAAAATCCACTACCAAACATTAGCAGACCGGAGTTCTGCTGTGGCGACCCCTAACCAGGATAAGCCGAAAGATATAACAATAACGTTGTTGATGTTGAAGTATTGTCTTTTAATTGCTATATAAATAGTAATACTTTATGTTTGCCTGTGGTCATACCTAAAAAGGGGTCTTTGGTGTAGTGTATCTATCTCATTAACAATTATAAACATAAAATAAATAAAATAAGCTGGACTTCCAGTGCTTCAAAACAAAGGATTTAACCAAAGTAGATATCACGCTAATAAAAGAAATGTCCACTTTGTATTAAATGTAGGCAAAATACCCTCTAATATAAACTCTAGGGCAAAGTATGGTTAAGTAGAAGATTAACTGCCTGTGCTAAGTTATCTTTGTACCAGATGAAGTGTACGGAGCATCATGTGCTGAGATAAGTTACATTTTGGTGTTTTGTTTTTAATGGTAAAATCATAAAAATTGTGACTTAAAAAAAACAATTTCCATCTTCAGAACAATTGTTTGGACTAAATATTTCTTTAGTATATCTAATAGGCTTATAGGTAAATACTATGCAGCCAGTCTACAGATCATCTTAGCCAGAAATCCTTATTCAGAAGTTCCTTGCAATCACATGGAGGGTAAGACAAGACTGAACAGGGAGAACCTGAGGCTGTACATCCAGTTATCTAACTTTACCTTAAAAGTGACAAGACTGCTACTCTATTTGGCATGTAACAGAAGTTTATGCCAAATGTGTGGGATATGAATCAATTACTCCATTATGTCGTAGCTGCTGATTAAGGTTTAATTACTTCATCTGGGTATTTGAGGTACCATTTGTTCTGTAAAGGAACAAGAGGTCAAAGTGGGTTGAATAGTTCATACCAAAAGGTGCATTAGATTCAGTATTGCATATAATGAGGGGAATTAAGATTTATTTTTTTAGATCTAGTGGACATGCCTTTGGAAGTTAGATGAACTATAGAGAAAGCTTTCTGGACTACTATGGAAATATGATGGTCAAATGATAAAGAATTATAAACAAGATTGCCTAGATCTCTTTCAGCAGTGTCTGACTAGAGGGGTATATCACCTATATAGTATGTGAAAATGTTTTGTTTACCAAAATAAACCATTCTGCATTTTTCATATTTAATTTGACAATGTTGCCCTTGCACTGACTATTTCTATAGTCTAATTCATGCTGGAGCACTCATGAGTGAGTGGCAGATCAAGTGACAAAACCCAGTTTTCAGTCATCTGCAAACTTAGATAATCACAGGCAGAAGTGTTGACCTGAAGGTCTGAGAAATAGATGCCAAATAGGAGAGGGGCCAACACTAACCGTGAGGTCCACCATTGGCAACTTTTTTGCTTTTAGAAAAGGCACCTGCAATTCTAACAACTTGGGTTTTGTCAGACAGACAGTTAGCTAGCTAGCTACAGCACAACAGAAGGATTTATATTCATATTGACAACTCTGTAAATAATCCCTGCATGGGGAACAGTGCCAAAGGCCTTGGCCAGATCCAGATATGCTGTGTGTACTGTATAACCTCTAGTCGTGAGGTTAAAGAAGCAGGAACTTCTTTTGATAAAGTGGAATTGAGGTGGTCTCATGGTTAAGTGATTTTCAATGTCCAGGTTAATAATGCCTGAGATAATATGCTTTATAACTATACATATGACGTTAGTGAGGCTGATAGATTTATACTTACTAGGGTCTGTGGTTGAGCCACTCTTGTGCAATGGCATTACAATGGCTGTTTTCCAAGCTTTGGGAATGCAACCAGTGAAGAGGCTTAATTCAAAAAGATGAAATAGTGGGCAGATAGGTCATATGTGGCACTGATAATCATGCAATCTAATATGTTATCAGGGCACATGAATGAGGTTTTCTTAGCTTGTGTGAGAGCCAGCAGAATTTACTCCATAGTAATTAAAGTGGGTGGCTGGGATTGTGAAATCTGTGGAATATCTATAATTGTGGGTTGAGTACCTTTGGGTCAGTGTGTACAGTATTATTGTGGACTAGCTCTGAACACTGTTCGGTGTTATTTCCAGGGGTGGATCATGGTATTGGACTGCTGAGCTGCAGCCCCCAAGTCAACTTTCTCAAAAAAAAAAAAAAAAAAGTTTAATTATTAAATTTTACACACTAGCAGCAGTTCGATGTGCAAGCTAGTATGCAAAGTCAATTTGCAATTTTACGCAGAACTCGGAGCAATGCGCATAGGTATTCGTGTTCTGCTTTAAAGAAAAAAAAAAAAAAGGAAAAGAAATACCCTTTTTGTCTCTGGCCTGTTTTTAAAACTGGTAAGACTGCAAGCATCAGTGAAGATGCCCAAAAGTCATTGCAGTTTTAACCGCAGGAAATAGCAAGCTGATGGGACTGTGAAGTCAGTATCCTGTCATGTATTCTGAATACGTGATGTGACTGCTGATTAGTCCTCTTACAGTCGGGTTCTCTTCCAGCAGTTTAGTTGCAAGGGAGAGAGCAAGAGAGTGGAGAGACAATTGTCGGATTAAGGTTTAAGGTAAGTTCTCAGTTTTTTTCCTAGCAGGGCCAACCAGATACTAGTGGTCTGCGTGTTTTAGGGGCTGTTGATGACTTTTTTTTTTAATATAATATCCTGTCAGGGTTAACCAGATATAGGGAGGCAATATGTTTTGGGGACTATAGATCAGTGTGTATATTGTACCTAGTCAGCCACTGTAGCTAGATACCATGTGCATATAAGTTACTGAGCATGTGCAAGATCAGTGCCATTTTATATAGTCATTCAGTGTGAGTGCTAGCTTGAATGGAGATGCATATGTGAGTGTGTTAGAAGTAATGAGTCAGTCAGCAAGCTTATGAAGTTCAAAGTATATGTTCCAGTTACAGCTTCTGATGTGTTTATGTACAATAAACAACTTGAACCCATCCCATGCCTCATTATCTAATTTGAATACATGACATGTGTGACATGGTGTCAGAATGGGATCCGAAGCTGAAGCAGCTTGCTAACCATGAGGAAGTGGAGTAATATACAGGAGTGAATTTGCAAACAGGTCAGCGGTTATTTGAAGGTACTTAAATTCTTTTTAAATAATTTTCAGTTGCCAAACATGTTGCATAGCATTCGAAGTGTTTAAAATAACTACTAAGTTATTGGAAATGTCCAAAATAGCTACATAATGATAAAAGTGTTTGAAATACTCTCCGAAGTGTTTAAAATGTTCGAAAAGGCTATAGTATCCAATTTTTTTCACAATGTATGACATTTTCACAGTAATTAAGACTTTTCAAAGTTTCTGAAGTGTCTGGAGTATTGGAGGTATTTGCAATGTTAAAATAAAGCATTTTCAGAGATTGTTGTACATTTGGGCATAATTACAAATACCAGGTCTATACTTGTGTTTAAAAGAAATTTGTTGTTATGGCAGAGAGATGTCACAGACCTGAACCGCTGGTCTTTGATAATAATATTGCTGAGAATAGGTGAGTGTTTGAGCAAGAATAAGATATTTTCATACAGGCTGCATTTTCTGATAAATACGCACATATAAGAGCATTTATACTTTTCGATTTAGCTGACTCAGATGCCATTGAGTGAGAATGTTCATTTGTGTATGCATCTGTTGTGTATGCGGGGGAGGGGGGAGAACCACCATATTATGATACAGGCTGAAATGCAGGAAGACCCTGAGTTCTTAAAATGTAAATTTAGAGAAATGTATAACCCTCAAATGAATATTACAATGGAAAGGCACAATTTTTACACAAGAACTCAAAAACCTGGTGAAACTGTTGTAGCATACCTTACCAGCTTAAGAAATAAAGCTAAAACATGTAGATTTGGTAATCTAAGAGATGAGTTGATAAAAGACCGTATTGTATGTGGTGTTAATAATGATGTAGTGAGAAAGATTTTGCTTCGAGATAGTGAATTAACATTGAGCAAATCTATTGAGATTTGTCAAATACATGAGATTACAGAAAAGCATAAGAATATGCTCATGATTGAGAAAAGCATGTTTGCAGTGTCTGCTAGTGTGAATGTTAATAGTGTGCAACAGAAAGTTAAGACAAAAAAGAAATATAAACTGAAGGGTAGCACCACACCTATTCTCATTGTTAACTGTCATAATTGTGGAGGCAGTCATGCACCTAAACGGGAAAAGTGTTTAGCTTTTGGTAAAAAGTGGAATCATTTCAAAAGGCTTTGCAAGTCTAAAATGCAGCAGACATATTAAATGTATCTGAAGAAGCAAGTAGGTCAGATAGAGACTGTAGCAAACTCCAAGAGCTGTGAGCAAACTTTCTATGTTGATAGTGTCTCTGTGATTGATGAAACAGTTAATACATTATACTATCAGTTGGCAGCAAAGATCGAGATATTTTGTCCTGCACAAATTAATGGGAAACCTATAGAGCTTAAAGTAGACACTGGATCTAAGTGCAATGTTATATCAGCACAAATGTTTGAAAAGTAAAAACTGGTGAGAAACTTGATTCAGCAAAGTGTACAAAACTAGTTTCTTTTGGTGGTGAAGAGATTCAAACTGATGGCATAGTAGTTCTTTCATGCCATTCTGCCAGAAACAGCTATGACTTGTAGTTTTATATAGTCAAAAGACATGTGCAGTCATTGTTTGTCCTCAAAGACAGTCTGAAAATGAGTCTGATTTCATTTAATAAAAAGATTCACCATATAAGACTGAATAGCAGTGATAGTTTTACATAGAATATTTGTAGTGAATATGGTGATATTTTCAAAGATGAGCTTGATAAACCTCCAGTCACATATTCCATGAAGTTAAACCATGAAGTAAATCCAGTTGTCAGACCAGCAGGGAAGATTCCACTAGCAGTGCAGAGCAAAGTAAAAGCAGAACTAGACAAAGTGGTGAATTTAGGTGTCCTTAGTCCAGTAGAAGAACTGAATGAATGGGTATCCTCCATGGTTGCAGCTCATAAGAAAAGCTCAGATGATATTCAAATATGTATTGATCCAAGAGACTTCAACAAAGCACTTCGGTGTCATCAGCATCTGATGTGTAAAGTAGAAGAGGTAGCCACTCTCATGCCAAATTCCATTGTTTTCTCAGTCTTAAATGCAAAAAGCTCTTTTTGACAAATTTCACTGGATCACAAATCGTCATTGTTAACTACATTAAGTACATCATTTGGTAGATACAGATTTTTGAGAATAAGTTCAGCCAGTGAAGTCTTTCAACGTGCCATGGAACAAATTTTTTCTAGTTGTTCATGTGCTATTATAGTAGACGACATTGTTGTTGGAGGCAATGGTGAAGACAAACATGATAGAAACCTCTGGAAAGTTCTAGACCATGCACATGAAGTAAGTGTTAAACTGAGTCCTAAGAAATGTAAATTCAAACTGAAGGAAGTTACTTATGTGGGACATTTGTTTATCTGTTCTGGCTTACAATCAGATCCTATTAAATGTGACCCACTTAAGCAAAAGTTGGAAAAAGCATACAACAGTTACAACAAAAACTTTTTAATTCCAGTATAAACACATTCAAACAAATATTGCTTGAACTTCATCAGACAATTAGTAGTGAAAACCCAACAATTTAAAAAGCCCAGTTTTAAGTCATGTGACTCTTATCCAGTCATACAGTCGTTTCCACCCTCCCTTTCACCCTCCCTTTCAAATCCTACCAATAATCCTTCATAAAATATTTCAGTGATAAGTTAATACTACTTTCAATGAATAATTAATTTCCCTAAACACAGTAATGAATAAATAATAAAGCAATACAATAATACAATAAATCGGAGTCACAGTATACTCAAAAGATATATACTGTATGCATATAAAATATATTTCACTTCAGTAATGATTTTAGTTTCAAAATACAGATAACTGAGGTCAGTTCATTCACCTCAGGCCAGGAATCAGCTTGCAACAAGATTTGCCAGGTTAATTCCTTCCATTCTAATAGTAATGTTGTTGGAGCCCCGCGGATACTAGCCTTCACATTGTCGATCACCATTGGTGGTGCTGCAGTAGCATTGTCGCCTCACAGTAAGACACTGTCCGGTTCGATTCTCAGCTAGAGCATCTTCTGCATGGAGACGTGTGAATGGATGTACATTCGTTGAAGGTTGTGCGTCAGGCCTGGCAAGCCGGTACGTAAAAATCAACTGCCAATCATTAGCGGATTGGAGTTCCGCTGTGGCGACCCCTAACCGGGAAAAGCCGAAAGACACAAACATTCTTCATTGAAAGTGGTATTAACTTATCATTGAAATGTGTTATGAAGGAGTATTGGTAGGATTTGAAAGGGAGGGTAGAAAGGACTGTATAATTAGATAAGAGTTACATGACTTGAAAAACAGGCCTTTTGACTTGTTGAGTTTTTACTACTCATTTGTCTATTCAAGCAGTATTTGGACGAAAGCACTTATACTGGAATTAAAAAGGTTTTGGTTTTAAATGTTGTACACTTTTTCCAACCTTTGCTTAAGTGGATCACATTTAATTGTTTGTGGTCCATTTTGCTTGTTTTTTGTGGAGATTTATTTGTTGTTTCCATTACAACCAGATTCTGTCTAAGCAAGCAGCAATTCTTGAAATGCCAGTTCCAGAGAATGTCACATCTATACAATGTTTTCTAGGTATGGTCAACTATTTAGGAAAGTTCATCCCAGACTTGAGTGAGCTTTCTGCACCATTACATGAGTTGACACAGAAAAATGTAAACTGGTCCTGGTTGAAACAACACCAAAGAGCATTTGATATCCTGAAGAGGAAAATTGCCAGTCCAACCACATTGAGATATTATGATGTTCACAAACCCATAGCTGTTTCTTGTGATGCTTCAAAGTACAGCCTTGATGCAGCATGTCTTCAAGAAGGCATACCAGTAGCCTGTGTGTGCATCAAGAACTTTAAGCCAAACCGAGATGCATTATGCACAAATAGAGAAAGAACTTTTGGCAGTAGTGTTTGTATGTTTGAAGTTCATGATTATATTTATGGCAGACCTATCCAAATAGAGACTGATCACAAACCACTAGTGATAATTTTGAAAAAGTCAATGCATAAAGCCCCAGCACAATTGCAATGCATGATGTTGAAATGGCAAAAGTACAATTTCAGTATTGTTTCAAAAAGGACAAATACTTGTACCTTGCTGATGCTTTTTCACATGCACCCAGACTAACAACAGAGCGGCAAGAAAATGAAACAGCAGATTTGATCCCTTGAAGGCTATGGCCGAGGTATCAGGAGGCACCATTAAAATACAGAATTTTGCAGCATACTCTGTGGCTCCTTTGTATTTTATTTGGTTACATTTTCATGAATTTTTGTTTTTTTTTGTTACTTTGAAGTCATGGAAGTCAGAATTTTTTGCCATTACGCCTTGATAAAGTAAGAAATCACACAGCTTCAGACCCAGTTCTCCAGAAGCTGAAAAACGTTATCAGTCAAAGATGGCCAATTTGACAAGCTAATTTACCACTTGACATTCAGCAGTATTTTCCATTACTGAGATGAACTCATGATGGAAGATGGAATCATCATGAAAGGTCCAAAAGTTGTAATTTCTAGAGCATTAAAACAGGAATATATTAAAATTATGCATTGCGGTCACCCAGGTACTGATTCAATCAAAAGAAGGGCAAGAGGCATTGTATTTTGGCCTTCTGTGTACAGACATATAGAAAACATATAGAGAAGGAAACTCTAAAATGTTCAATTTGCAAACACTCCAAACAACATCAACAAAAAGAACTACTTCAGCTGTACCAGATTCTTGAATTACCATGGTCAGCGGTTGCTACAGATATCTTTGAATGGAATGGTCAGCATTACTTAGTGTTAGTAGATTCTTATTCAGATTGGTTTGACATTGATCTACTTCCTAATTTGATGTCCAGCACTGTCATTACAAAATCGAGGAGACATTTTTCTGTCGATGGTAGTCCGCACAAAGTCATATCTCAGAATGGTGCACAGTTTACAAGTCAGCAGTTTAAGACATTTGCTGCCCCTTGGGACTTTTTTCATATTTCCAGTAGCCCTGAGTATCCACAATCCTGTGGGTTAGCTGAACATGCATCTCAGAGTGTAAAATGCTTGTTGGAAAAATCCAAGAGAGATGGTACTGATGTTTTCCATAACTTAATCTCAGAAACATTCTACGAGACAACTTGCATGGTTCAACTGCTTAGAGGTTAATGTCCAGACAGACTAGAACAACTCTTCCAATCAGTAAACAATTGTTAGTACCTAACACAAAAAACAAAGAGTGGTCAAGGCTCAACTTTCGAGAAAATGTCAGTCACAAAAGTTGTGTGATGACCCTCCACCTCTGTGCCAGTAATCAAGGATCCTCAATCCTCATCACTGGCACCAGTGGGGGACGTTCACTGGGAGGATAACAGGTACACACACACACACACACACACACACACACACACACACACACACACACACACACACACACACACACACACACACACAGTATCTCCAGATGCAAATCTCTAGATCAAGCATAATTTCCCTTAAGATCACACAGGGAACACAGTCAGTTCCTCTCTCTTTTTCCACATCCCCAATAAGACTTCCAACTCAAAGGCTCACCCAAACTCTGCTACAGTTTGCTGTGAGTGAAAGGTTAGTTTGCTTTTTATTTGTTGTATTTTGTATTACTTTATTGCCTTTTTCTATTTTGTATACTGTGATTTGTTTGCTTTAGACTGTGTTTTACTTGTATTCTGCTTTTAACTGCATATTAAAACTTGAAAAGAGACCACAGCTCAGTCTCTTGTGAGTCAGTCAGAAAATTTTCACACTCTCCTACCTGGTTACTGTTGTGTTCTTAAACACCACTGTCTTTCTAGTTGCATGCTCCTTATGTTAATTTGACTATATATCTCATTTCTTCTTTGCTTTTACTGGCTGTTGTGAGTAAGCACAAAATTATCATTTTTTTTAAATCACTCCCCTTCAACTATTTAAATTTATTGGCCATCCTACTGTATTCCATAGTACCAGAATAGAAAAGTGACCACCCCCTTTCAATCTATCTTGCTGTTTTAAAAAATAGGGATTCTCGACTAAAACTTAACTTTTTAGACAGATAAAACTTAAGTTACCTACTTCACATCTAACTCCTCTAGTGTACACTGCAGTGTTTAGGATAAACCATTTAATCTTACCTTTAAGCATCTATTGCAAGACCACCAGTTATTGGAGAGCCCACATTCTGCCTCTCAGTAGTTATCTTGGGATTAGTGCTTCTGTTTTCTCCTGGTGAAAGAAGGAGTGCAGTTACATTATTTCCTGGAGACTGCTGATCTCCAGAAAGTTTAATAACTGCTTTATAGGTGACAGCATGGAATATGTGCTTACATTCTGATCCTGGTGAGAGTAGGAGCAGAGTGCATTGATTCCTGACTCTTTCTGGTTGGAGAGTGAGTGTCTCTGCTTAACATACCTGATTGGTCTGGTTGCTCTTTGAGGCATCTATCAGAAAAAGGCTGCAAGCCTGCAGACCCTTGTGTCATCTGGGACAAGACTGTGGATCACCAAACAGGCCGTGGCCTGCTTCTCTTCTTGGGATTGGTGCTAACATTTTGCTTATGGTGAGAGAAGAAGCAAAGGAGTATTCTATCCCAACAGAGTGAAGCTGTGTTGAGACCAGCATTAGTAGTAGCCAGGCAGTAGCCATTCATGTGACTCCCCTATTTTTCCTCATTCTTGACAAGCTATTTCTTTATTTTTCAGGAAGTACTGCTTTATTTCTTTCTAACTTCAGAATATCTGCCTAAATACTTCATCGTTAAATTTTCAGGGTCTACATATTAGTTTCCCCTCAAGTGTTTCGCAGTGCTCTGCACAGACTCATACACCCTAAGTGACATATTTCCCGTAAAAGGAATATATAAGGAAACAACTCCAGTACTTAGTAATAATGACCATCCCGCCTAGCATGTCTAAAGGTCAGTTCCCTGTGCTTTTTCCTATTAACCTGGTGAACTTGGGCATTCTGAAGCAGTGTAGCAACTGCCTCATGTACACAGACAACCCTCTCCTCTTACCTCCCAGCACTCAGACTTGTGAGAGATGCACTTATATATCCAAACTGGAAGACATGCACTCTCAAGCCAAGACTGGAATAGCTGGTCAAGAGGAGAAGGTCAACACCTGCACCACACCACATGCAACACATACCCCTCCAGAATACCCACTATAACAGCTGTCACATAAAAACACAAACCACACACCCACCTTCGTGGAGGCTGTCAATAGAAATCTACCCAAACAGCAGAGAACTCCAAGGCAGAAATGCACTGAACCACCACAACACAGCGCAAACCACAAGACACATAGCTCACCCACACAGTGTGGTCCTCAACCTAAGCCCCTAAGGAAAAACAGCTTGCTCAATACACAAATCATAGGTGACTCAATAGTGAGGTGCATTGATGTCTCACTCACTAGGTTGAATAAGAAGGTAACAGTCAGCTGTCTATCAGGTGCCAGAATCCAACACATAACGCACACACTCAGGTCACTCCACAACAAGTATTAGTATGACTCTGTCACTGACCAAGTGGGTGTGAATGACCTGAGATGCACATCCCTGGACTGCATTAAAAGAGACATGGAGAAGCTCCTGGATTATGTGGCCAGGCAGATATGACCATAGCCCTGAGCAGCATCCTACCATCGCCTAGAATGATACCGCAGTACAAGCAGAAAATGACTGACTTCAACAACTGGCTAAGTTTCTGCTGTCATTTTATGGGGATCCAGTATCTGTCTGCTTGAGATGACATGATTGACAGACCTCGATGCTTTGCCAGAGATGGCCTGCATCTCTCACCCCTGGGTTTCCAGATACTGGCAAAGGCTAGTGCCTTTTTAGGTGATGTTCCAAAGACCAAATTACCACCATAACAGCTATAAATAAATGCAATCTGAGGGTCATGCTGCACAATGCTAGAAGTCTAAATTTCAAGATACATTTGCTCAAAGCACTAGTCAAAATGGAGAATATCAACATTTGTGCTGTAACAGAGACCTGGTTTAAAGCAGCAGAAAGCACCCCTGCGCTACCACACTATAACTCATTCCACACCATTTGGCCGCAGAACATGGACTGAAGCTACAAAGGCGCTGGTGTCTCCATATTCATAAAGGATATGCACACCTCTAGACTAGTAGCCCAGCATAACACATCTGAGATACTTCAGGTACAACTAACATTGGGTAAGACGGCGATTCAGGTCATAGCCTGCTATAGGTCCTCAACCATGTCTCAAGACACTCATTACACATTCCTAAGCACCCTGGAAACTGTTAGGTTCCAACCCAATACTCTCATACTAGGTGACTTCAACTACCTCTCCATCAAGTGGGAAAACTACTCATGCACCAATACACTGGCCCAACACTTCCTGGAATTCATCAATTCCAATGCCCTAGTCCAGCTCATTCTTACCCTCACTAGAGGAAGCAACATCCTTGACCTGGTTATTACTAACATGGGCAACCATTGTTCTACACCAATAGTTAATTCCTCCCTGGTTAGATCCAACCACAAACTAATCACCATGGAAATCCACATCTCATCCACTCCTCCCGCAAAGGTAACCACCATGAAACACTTCTCCAAAGCTGACTTTGGGCTCCTAAAAACAGAGGTGACTAACTTCACAGCACCCATGTCAATGGAAAATAGATGCACAACTGCCAAATCATACACCAGTGCACTGTATGAACATGTACATAGATGCTTGGAACTAGCCATACCCAACAGAACCAAGACACTCTCCTCTAAAAAAGGAAGCCAATCTGGTGGTCCCCTGACATTAAAAAACTCTACAAGAGAAGGAAGAAACTGTTGCAGAAAAAGGTGAAGTCCCAAGACTGGAAGAAACTCCCTTATCAGCCTCAACAAAAAGTTGAAATCCCTTATCAAAACCTCTAAAGCAAACTATGAAGGCAGAATTGTGGCAGACACTAAAAACAACCACAAAGCCTTCTATAGTTATATCACAAATCTCCATGGCAATACCCAGGATTGCTCTGAGTTACTGCACAATGGTACCTCCTATACTGAGCCAACAGATATTGCCATCATACTGGCCGACAGATTCAGTGCCAACTTTACCCTTCTTCCCCCCAAAGGACCAATCCAATACAGGAGAAATGCCAGGCACCCAGCATTACTGCAGCACAAGTTAAATCTGCATTGTCCAAGGCCAAGAATACAGCTTCCATGGGACCCGACAATATCCCTGGATGTGTTCTACATGAACTAAAAAGTGAACTGGCACCACATTGTGTGTCCTGTTAAATCACAGCCTCACCTCAGGGCTGGTCCCTACCGAATGGCACACTGCTACAGTCATCCCTCTCCATAAAGGGGGAGCGATTACAGACCCTTGGAATTATTGCCCCATTAGCATGATGAGTCTGATATGTAAGGTTGTGGAGCACATCATCATTGACCTAATTAACAAGGATATAGGGAATCTCCAAACTCTAGAACCCACGCAATTAGGTTTTGTGAAAGGTAGATCATGCCTGCTCAACCTGGTTGACTTCTTTGAGTCAGTCACCAGAGCTGTGGATGAGGGCAAGACAGTTCACACAGCTTACCTCGATCTGGCCAAGGCCTTTGATACCATGCCCCACTCAGGAATTATTGATAAACTCACCAAACTAGGCATCAACCCCTATATCACTAGGTGGGTTGCAAACTGGCTCACAGATGGAACCCACAGTGTGAAATTAGTGGACTCTAAGTCAGACTACCGACCAGTCATGAGTGGAGTCCCACAGGGATCGGTCATGGGTCCACTCCTGTTTGGCATCTACTTCTCAGAAGTCCAGACCAACATGGAGGGACTCTGGCTGACCAAGTTTACAGATGACTGCAAGCTGGGAGCCATTATTAACTCCCCAAATGATGTAGACATCCTACAGAAAGGCCTCACTGAGACCAATGACTGGTGTCAACACCATGGCCTTAAGCTTAATGCAAAAAAATGCATTGTCATCCCCTTTGGGAAAAACTCAGTTCCCCCTAATTACCACATTGATGGGACCCCACTGAACACTGAAGGTGTTATAAGAGATCTGGGGACACAGGTTGACAGCAACCTCTCCTTTGACCACCACATTGCCACTGAGGTCAGAAAGTTCTTCTGTGTGGCACATCTCATTTCCAAGGGTTTTGCATCCAGGAAGAAAGAGGCCATCATCTGTCTCTACTCTTCCCTCATTAGGCCAATCATCAAGTATAATGCACCATTTGGCATGTACCTCACTAGACACATGCAACAGCTGGAAAGGCCACAAAAGGACCTCATGAAGAGGATCTTAGGTTTTAAACACATGCCCTACATGGACAGACTCAAAAAACTCAAGCTATTCTCTGTCTCATATCGTCTACTATGAGGCGATCTCTGCTTGACTTACAAAGCCATGTCTGACCTAGCTCAGTTAGAAATGCTACATCTAAAGAAATCCCAATCTTTGTGCACTACACGCTCCAGAGACCTCAACCTCATTATCACAATCAACAGAACATGCTGGAGGGACAGGTTCATAACCCAGAGACTGCCCTTGCTCAGGAAGAGACTTCCCATACATGTCAAGCAAAGCACCTCACTGGCCCTCTTCAAGCGAAATCTTGATGAGTGGATGGGAAATAGAAAGTTCACCCTGGGGATCACTCCAGTGGCTCTGCTTGAGAGAGGCACTGGGAACTAACATCTGGTGGCACGATGCCAGGGCACTTGTATGGGCTAGGCTTTTAAAGACTCCAGGGCCATTAGCCTAGTACGCACCTATGAAACTATGAACTGACACTATAAAGTTGAGTCCTTAGCCAGGGTTCGAAGCCAAGTCTTCCAACACTCTCTCTGTCCAACTAGTGCTTCATGTCCCTGCCCAAGTAGCTGACACATACACACTTTGAGATTTAATTTGCGCACGTGCCCACACACACACACACACACACACACACACACACACACACACACACACACACACACACACACACACCTGGGAAAGGTTGGCACAGGTTTACTAGTTATGCCCCCTTTTGCCCAGACTATAAGGTAGTTATCACTGCCACGAGAACCCCTTGCCAACTGCTTTAAGGCCCTTACAAGGGTACCCAATATACTGAGTGAAATTAATAGTAATACAAATGATAGTTTGAGTAAGAACAAGGTATTAGGAAGGGCCCACACAGTGTCACCAAATAAATATGCAAGTACTCTCAAAACTTAAGTATCTCTACAAAGATCAGCCACAATGAAAAGTTTAAATATATTTAATAATAAATAATAAAAGAACAAGAAAATACTAAATATATATTCACCGTGACATCAGAGTTTAAATCACAGGAAATATTTAAAATAATATTGAAGGACAGGTGCAGACAAATCAAGGAAAACAATATCTAAACTAAGCTTCACTATATTCCTGACTGAATCTAAGAGCGTTACTATTCCCTACTTACTTAATAGAGCAAAGCAGATGATTTGGTGAATGGTCCATCTTATTGTCACGCTCAAGAGAGAATACAGAATGCTCAGTCTCACTAAGAGACTTCTTAAAATAATATCTAAAATACTAACTCTGGAATAGCTTACAGAATTATGTCACTTCGGTCATCTGACTTCTAGTTCCCATGCAAACCCCCATTGCTGGAAGCTGGCAGGACTTAGCACCTACCTATAAAAATACACACATAAGGGCTTTTGCTCAGATCTGTGGCAGGTGCTAGAAGTCATAAAACAATTCCATACCTCCATTCTTCCAGAGTAGTAATTAGTTCACCCCAAAGACAATGCAGAAAGCTTCCTAGTACAGACTTTGTGTCTCTGGCTGCATTGAAACCTGTGAGATAGCATCTTTATGGCCTAGCCTATAAAGTGATTTAATTTCAGATGTATTTTAAAGTTTGCTGGACTGAGGTTAACCTTCTGATTTCCAGTTTCCTCTGTTAAAACATATACATTTAAACAGTTACAATAGTGCATGTACATTTCTGTTCTCTCCAGTAGAGCACACTGTGGATACATTTCAAACACAAGCACTTTACAAATACCTTTTCAACACAAATATCTGCACAAATCAGTTTGATATGCACATGACATATGGTTCTAATACATTTGTAACACCAGCATCTTATATAAATCAGTTTGATATTCACAAATGACATATAATTATTTACAAAATTCCAGCTAGCTGTGCTGGCAGTACCTTCTGTTGTCACAAATTGTACTATGATAAGACCAGTAAATCTCTTAGACCATAACTACAAAGAGAAGTTGTGAGAATGCAAACATCTAAAGGATATGAGTGAGTGGGAATCATGATGAACATTTGTGAGGAACCGAGATATTATGTCATGCAATTGGAAGGAATGGATTTCAGATGGAATCGAAGATATGTGTTACCTGTCTCTGAACCAGTGACACACCAGATTGCCTGTGCCAATGACTGTAGTTCCCAGACTGACTGTGCACCTTTTTGAATCCAAAAGGACAGTGTGCTTCCTTCAAAAAATGTTGATGCAATCCCTGTTGTTCCAGTTTTGAAAGAATTCCCAGATACTGTCCCTGTTACTAAACCCAGTCAGAATTTCTGTGTTACCAGATCAGTTAGAATTTCTAGACGGAATCCAAAATACACAGCGACTTGGACTTGAACTCAGTCTTGCTTATTGAAATGTTGATATAATGTTTAGCTCTTAAAATGTGAGGATGTAGATGCGTGTATATATTGCACCTAGTCAGCCACTGTAGCAAGATAGCATGTGCATAAGTTACTGAGAATGTGAAAAATCAGTGCCATTTTGTATAGTCATCCAGTGTGAGTGCTAGCTTGAATGGAGTTGCATATGTGAGTGTGTTAGAAGTGACAACCCAGTAAGCTTATGAAGTTCGAAGTATATGTTCCAGTTACTGCTCCTGATATGTTTATGCACAGTAAATGACTTGAACCCATCCCATGCCTCAGCGTCTCATTCGAATACACGAGACATACGACAGCGACCATTGTTGATTTTCTTTTTTTAACATAATACACTGGCAGGGTCAACCAGATGCTAGTGGTCTGTGTGTTTTGGGGGCTGTTGATTTTTTTCTTTAAATGTAATATCCTGGCAGGTGTCAAAGAGATAGTAGTTATGTAGTGTGCTTTGGGGGGGCCATTTGTGGATGACATGTTTTGTTGCTTTTTTTTTTAGCCTAATATCTTTTTGCAGGGTTAGTCAACTCAACCTTCCTAAACATCCTAAACTCCCAAGCCCATCCCAGAAAAATAAGAGTCAAAGCCACCTTCTCCCCTTGGTTGAGTAAAGAGACTAGATCCCTGCTGATATCCAGAGATTAGGCCTGGGCACTCTGGCATAAAACGGGATCCCACATAGATAAGGAGGCATATCTAGAACTACGCAACAAGGCAAAGCAAAATGTCAAAAAGGACAAAACCACCTACTACCATAATCTCCAAACAAAACATCAAAATCACCCCAAAAATTCTGTTCTGCCATTAACAACCTTCTCCTTCCTGGAAAATGGAGTAGTCCCCCACCTAGTATAACTGATACCACACTCAATATTGCTACCTATTTCAATAAATACTTCACTGAATCCATCCTCACTCTAGCTAACCCACAAATCAGTCAAGCCTCATACCTCTCAACTGTACAGATTTTCACAGAACGTCTAGATTTTTGTTTCATATTTTTGGTCCATTTTTCATAAAACTGTGATTTTTCTGGCAAAACACTGCCAAGTGATTAAAGATTGAAGTCATAAAATAATGGCGGGCATTTGAGGCTCAGATTTCATACCCTTCTGAAAATTCATGCTAACACAAAACCTGTTATTCTATCAACTTTCTAAGTTTGTAAGAGCGGTATTTAAAAATTATCCCTATTTTTTGGTCCTTTTCCCCCATTATTTATGGATTTGTCCAGATTTTTTGCCCTAAGAGATTGAGATGTATGCCTCCAACCTACAACCCCGTGACTATACAAACATCAATGGCTTTACTCTACAACCTATCTCAACCAACTATATTAACAATTATGAAACTAAAACGTAACACCCTAGCTGCTGACAAATTCCCTGCTGAATTTCTGAAAATAGCAGCTGAGGGCATAGCATTCCCTATTTCTATTCTTATCAACTTCTCTATTTCTGAGAACCTCGTCCCTGAAATATGGAAAACCTCCTTCATTATCCCACTCCACAAAGGGGGTAACTGTAAAGAGTTAACTAACTACAGGCCAATAGCAATACTCTCACCACTGTCCAAAATACTTGAGAGGTGTCTACACACCAAACTCATGAAATATCTTAATACCCAGAACCTTCTCACAAACATGCATCATGGTTTCAGACCTTATCACAACACTACAACAGCCCTCGTCTTTCTGTCAAACAGTTAACAGCCACTGTAACAATGGCAATTATGTATCTGCTATCTTTCTGGATCTTTCCAAAGCATTTGACATGGTTAACCATAACATACTTCTTAGTTCCCTCTCAGAGCTCAATCTTAGTAAACCCACCATCACATGGTTTCAAAGCTACTTGTCTGGTAGGCAACAGTCATACTGGGTGTTCCTCAAGGCTCTATCCTGGGACCTTTATTATTTTCCATCTCACTAATGACCTCTATTCTTCTTCTCTACATGCCTTGGTCATTCAATATGCTGATGACTCTACACTAATATGTTCCTCTCCCGCCCTCCATGAACTCCACTTACTAATGCAAACCTCTTTCCTTTCTGTGGAAGAATGGCTTACCAAATCTCAGCTAATACTTAACCCCAACAAAACCAAACTTCTCATATTCCATCCTACTAACCACTCCACTACCACACCCAATTTTTCCATAACGTCTAAGAATAAAACAACCATTTCTCCAATTAATGACACCAAATTTCTAGGAGTCAAGATTGACTGTCAAATGAAGTTTGACATCCACATCAAACTAACCATAAAAAAGTACACAAAAAACTGGGGGCTCTATATAGAATAGACAATTCCTCACAAACGCTACCAGAGCCAAAATTGCACAAACCCACCTCATCTCCACACTTCTATATGCCTCTCCTATACTCACTGATATTAGAAAAACAGACTTATCCAAACTTGAGGCATACTATAATAAAATTGCAAGGTTTGCCAGTAATAGTCCAAATCAAGCACACCACTGCGCATCCCTTAAACAACTCAACTGGCTTGAACTTTCCCATCTTCTTCTTTATAACCAACTTATAACAGCACATAAGATTCTCTACTACCCTGATAAAACCTCTGCATTACAAAAGATAGTACTACTTTATTCCAGTACTAGAGTACTACGCACCAACAACAAACCTCTTCTCCAAGTCACTAAACCCAGTAACTCCCCAGGAGCCTCCCTTTATTCACATTTCATAGCCAAAATATGGAATACCCTGCCTGCTAACATTACAGCTACAATACCTCTAGCCCAGTTTAGGAAGCTGTTAAAAACTTACTTCCACACTAACTGGATCTGCAGTGGTGGCTCCCCAGGCTAGTCTAACATCAACTTCTCATACCTACCTTAACCAAGGTACTCTAGTCCCATTCTCTGCTCATTACTTCCTGCAGACATACTTGTTATTTTTGAGCTAAGCGCTAAAAAAAAAATATTCTCTTACACTTTAGCTGCATTAATGTAAGCTGTAGAATACATTGTAGTCTTATTTGATGTGATGTTTTTTTTCCCACTGTCATAGTAATTGTGCGTGATGTAAACTGTTTTAAAGTTAGACTGCACCTACAACCCTTGGGATTACAGATACTGGCTAAGGCTCTTGTCACCCCTATAGTGCCTTTTTTAGGCAAGGTTCAAATGACAAATTCACCACTGTAACAGGTACAAGCAAGCAAAATCTGAGGGTAATGCTACTCAATGCTAGAGGTCTAAACCTCAAAATGCACTCACTTGAGGCACTCCTTAAAATGGAGAACATCAACATCTGTGCAGTGACAGAGACCTGGTTCAAGGCTCCAGAGAGCACCCCTGCATTACCAGGCTATAATTCATACCACACCTTTCGGCCACCTAACCTGGACCAAAACACTAAAGGCGGAGGCATGTCCATATTCATTAAGCATATCCACACCTCCAGGCTAGTTGCTCAGCATAATGCATCAGAGATTATCCAAGTGCAACTAACTCTGGGAAAGACCGCAATCCAAATTGTAGCTTGCTACAGATCCCCCACCATGCCCCAGGATTCCCACTTCTCATTTCTTGATACACTGGAAAATATTAGGGTACAACCTAACACCCTAATAATAGGCGATTTCAACTACCCCACCATTAAATGGGAAAACTATTCATGTATCAACTCTTGTGCTCAACGTTTTCTGGAACTCATAAATTCCAACGCCTTGGATCAACTTATCCACATCCCCCACCAGGGGCAGCAATATCCCAGACCTGGTCAGTACCAACATGGGCAACCAGTGTTCCACACCAGAGGTCAATTCCTTGTTGGTCAGATCCAACTACAAGCTAATCACCCTAGGCATCCACATCCCACCCCCACCCCCCCATTAGGGAAACTACCGTAAAAAATTTCTCCAATGCCAACTTCACACTTCTTAAGAAAGAAGTGGCAAACTTCACGACACCCATGCTGATGGACAATACAGGTACGACTGCTGAATCTTATACAAATGCACTTTATAAGCACTTACACGAGTGCATGGATCATGCAGTTTCTAAAGGAACCAAGATGCTATCCTCCAAAAAAAGGAAGCCAATCTGGTGGTCCCCTGCCATAAACAAACTCTACAACAGAAGAAAGAAACTGTTGCAAAAAAGAGTAAAATCCCATGATTGGAGGAACTCCCTGGTCAGCCTCAGTAAGAAGCTGAGATCCATCATAAAATCCTCCAAAGCTAGTTACAAAAACAAAATCGCCACTGATTCTAAAGACAACCACAAAGCATTATATAGCTATGTCAAGACTCTCAATGGCAACACTCAGATCTGCTCTGAGTTACAGCACAATGGCACTAAATATACAGAACCAACTGATATTGCCAACATCCTGGCAGATAGGTTCAGTGCTAACTTTACCCCCCTCTCATCCCCTAAAGTGCCCGGCTCTATACCGGAAGAATGCAAAGTTCCTGTAATCATGGCCACACAGGTAAAAAACACACTCTCCAAAGCCAAGAACACAGCATCCATGGGACCTGACAACATCCCAGGCTGCATTCTACATGAACTACGGAATGAACTGGCACCCCACCTAAGTACCATGTTCAGTCATAATCTCACCTCAGGCTTTGTGCCCACTGAATGCCGCACAGCAACGGCTCCACAATGGGGGAGCCACCATGGACCCCAGGAACTACCGCCCCATTAGCCTGATGAGCCTGGTCTGCAAGTCTATGGAACGTATCATCATGGAACTTATAAACAATGACATTGGTAATCTCCAAACTCTGGACCCTACCCAGTTCAGGTTTGTAAAAGACAGATCATGTCTCCTAAACCTGATAGACTTCTTTGAAGCAGTCACCAAAGCTGTAGATGAGGGTAAGGTGGTTCATACAGCTTATCTAGATCTTGCCAAGGCTTTCGACACCATCCCCCACTCTGGAATTATAGATAAACTCACTAAACTAGATATAAATCCCTATGTCACACAATGGATTGCCAACTGGCTTACTGGCAGAACCCATACTGTGAAAGTAGCAGACTCCAAATCCAACTTCAGACCAGTGACAAGTGGAGTACCACAGGGTTCAGTCCTGGGTCCTCTCCTGTTTGGTATCTACTTCTCTGAAGTACAGACTAACACAGAAGGTATTTGGCTGATGAAGTTTGCAGATGACTGCAAACTAGGAGCCATAATCAAAACTCCTAACGATGTGGACAGCCTATAAAAGGGCCTCACTGAGACAGATGCCTGCTGTCAAAGCCATGGCCTCAAGCTCAATGCCAAAAAGTGCATTGTCATCTTTTTTGGTAAAAACTCTGTACCCATGAACTACCACATAGGCAGTAGTCTACTTAACACCGAAAATGTGATAAGAGACCTTGGGACACAGGTGGACAGTAGTCTCTCCTTTGATAATCACATTACCACAGTAGTTAGGAAATCCTTCTACATGGCACACGTCATCACAAAAGGTTTCTCATCTTGGAAAAAAAGAGGTCATTGTTCCGCTCTACTCATCACTCATTAGACCCATTATAGAGTACAATGCCCCTTTTGGGATGTACCTCACAAGACATCTACAACATCTGGAAAGGCCTCAGAAATACCTCACAAAGAGGATTACTGGCCTCAAACAGATGCCCTACGCAAACCATCTCATAAAACTCCAGCTTTACTCCGTCGCATATCGCCTACTCAGAGGCGATCTCTGCCTAACATACAAAGCTATGTCAAACCCAGAGCTGTTGGATATGCTCTACTTAAAGAAATCCCAATCCCTCCGAGCTACATGCTCTAGGGACCTAAACCTTGTCACCACAATAAACAGAACATGCTGGAGGGATAGATTCCTGTCCCAGAGACTTACCATACTCTGGAACAAACTACCTATCCATATCAAACAAAGCTCCTCATTAGCACTCTTCAAGACAAATCTTGATGATTGGATTGGAGATAGGAAAGTCACCCTGGGGATCACTTCTATGGCTGTGCTTGACAGGGGCACAGGAAAATAATTTTCTTGGGTGGCGAAAGCCAGGATACCACTTGGCTAGGCTTATATAGGCCCTAGGGCCAATAGTTTAATACCTACCTATGCACCTATGAACTTCTGTATCTATGAAATCTACAGTGAATATAAACTGTTTAAACACCCCTGTTAAAATGCCAGGTGTTTGTGATATAAAAATGAGACCACAAGAAATCATTTCAAAACTTTTCCCACCTTTAATGTGATCTATAACCTGTACAATTCAATTGAAAAGCAAACAAATCTGTTAGGGGAAAAATATGAAATGTACAATAAGTTGGTTGCATAAGTGTGCACACCCTTAAGCTATTACTGTGTTGAAGCACCTTTTGATTTAATTAACAGCATTCATCTTTTTTGGGTACACACCTGCCATCAATTAAAGAGACTCTGATTAACCCCAAATAAAGTTCAGTTGTCCTAGTAGGATTTTCCTGACATTTACTCAGTTGTCTGCTACAGCAAAATCCACGGTTCACAGTAAGTTTACACAGCATCAAAGGGATCTCATTGTTGAAAGGTATCACTCAGGAGAAAGGTACAAAAAATAGCCACTGCATTGGATATACCATGGAACACAATGAAGACAGTCATCTTCTCCATATGTCTGGACTATGGGGCAGGGTTGCAAGACGGAAGCCTTTTCTTACACAGAAAAACATCCAGGCCTGGCTAAAATTTGCAAAAGAATATATCAAGTCTCCCAAAAGCATGTGGGAAAATGTATTATGGTCTGATGAGACCAAGGTTGAACTTTTTGGCTACAATTCCAAAAGGTACGTTTGGTGCAAAAACACCTTGCATCACCAAAAAAACACCATCCCCATAGTGAAGCATGGTGGTGGCAGTATCATGCTTTGGGGTTGCTTTTCTTCAGCTGGAACTGGGGCTTTAGTCAAGGTGGAAGGAATTATGAACAGTTCCAAATACCAGTCACTTTTGGCTGAAAACCTTCAGGTGTCTACTAGAAAGCTGAAAATAAAGTGGAATTTCACCTTTCAACATGACAATGACCCCAAGCATACATCCAAATCAACAAAAGAATGGCTTCACCAGAAGAAAATTAAAGTTTTGGAATGGCCCAGCCAGAGCCCAGACCTAAATGCAATAGAAAATCTGTGCGGTGACCTTAAGATGGCTGTGCACAAGAGATGCCCTCGCAATCTGTCAGCTTTGGAGTGCTTTTGCAAGGAAGAGTCGACAAATATTGCCAAGTCAAGATGTGCCATGTTGATAGACTCCTACACAAGAAGACTGAATGGTGTAATTAAATCAAAATTAAATCAAAAGGTGCTTCAACAAAGTATTAATTTAAGGGTGTGCACACTTATGCAACCAGTTTATTGTAGATTTCATATTTTACCCTTTCAGATTTGTTTGTATTTCAATTGAATTGTACAGTTTATAGGACACATTAAAGGTGGGAAAAGTTTTGAAATGATTTATTGTGGTGTCAGTTTTTTATATCACAAAAACCTGGCATTTTAACAAGGGTGTATGCACCTTTTATATCCACTGTATATTGTTATCTGTGAAAACTACATTGCTATGCATGTAAATAAAATAAATAAAATAAAATATATTAGAATGGTTTGTCAATGTTTTGCTGTTGAAACAAACTCAACTCTTACATGAGTAAAGTGTGTATGGGTGAGCTGAGCTGAAGTAGGATCACATGCAAGTTCCTGGTTATGTGATGTGACAGAAATACAGTAATGCAACCATTGTCTTTTACTTTTATTATTTTAAACCTTGTAGGTTCATAGCAGATTCTCTGGGTAGGCAGTTGGAATGTGGGCAATGCCTATATATGAATGGAATGACTGCAGTTCTGGCTTGGAAAGAATATTGTGCATTAAAGTGAAGTAAGATCGACTACAAGCTCTGAACTCTGAGTATTGTTTATGTGAAAAAAAAGAATACTTATCTTAACAGTGTCATCTTTTTTGTTGTTGTTGTTATTGTTTTTAACCTCGCAAGATCAAATCAGATACTGTGAGTGGGGTAAGGCAAGGAGATTGGGGCTACGTGTGAAAGAAACTACTGGCTCCACAGTTTACTGTTATAATTCCAGCTTTGCAAACCTGTAGTACTTTTATGTCTATACTTTAAGATGAATGTAAAATAATTAGCAAGTTTATGAGTAATTCTTAATGCATGCTATTTCATATCTGTTAATGTATATACTGAATGCTTGTTTAAAAATATTTCTAATAAGTTGGAGCTTTTCTACCTTGACATATGATGAAAACTTTGTTTTTGATTAAAGTCGGTTGCAGAAACACGGGTAAACAAAAGTAAAAGAAATAAAATGAAATGTGTATTTGGCTGGCACACACAAGCTGTGATTAATGTTTCTGTCAACAAAATGCAAATAATGCAAGTATGCAACCCAACTGTTACTATTATTTCTACCTTAATCCTGACAGGGTAAAAAATGACTACTTTAGCTATGTAATTGGGGGTGTTTGTGAATGAAATGAGTTGGCTGGCCTTGCTGTTTATTGTTGTAATTGTAGCTTTGCTAGATTAATGTGTATTTGGGTAACGTCAGCTGTCATACAAGCCATAACTGCTGTTTCTGTGCAACAGAGTAAATTAATGCAATTACTGTTATTTTCATTTTAATCCTGGCAGGGTCAAAGCAGATACTTTAGGTCAGTAATTGATATGATGGCTATTTGTGGGAGAAATGTTTGGCACTGTAGCTGTGGTGTAATAATTCTGGCTTTGCAGGACTAATGTGTATTTGGGTGAAAAAAGATAGAATGCAAACTCTGGCTATTTGCATGCATCAATTCAAAACAGTAATGAAAACATTTTTACTAATGCTGGCAAGGCCAAACCAACTACTTTCGGTAGATAACAGGTATGGGGGGCTGTATGTAATTGAAATGAGTGGTCCTACTATTTGCTATTATAATTCTGCCTTTGGAAGACTGCTGTGTATTTGGGTGTAGTGAGATGGAGTGAGTACAAGTAGTGACCTTCGGCTACTGTTTATGTGAAAGCAATGCAACTTTTGTCCTTCTTTTTATTTTTTCAACTTTCTAGGTTCAAACCATGTACTTTGGGTAGGCAATTAGGATGGAGAGCTGTGTCAGTGTGAGAATGAAATTAAATGACTGGCCCTCTCTTATACTGTTGTAATTCTGGCTTTGCAAGCATCCAGCTGTGACTGCTGCCTCTGTGCACCAAAAATTAAACTAACACAAATCTATTATTATTTTAATCCAAGCATGGTCAGGGTTGATCCCACTGTAACACAGCTCCGCCCGCTTTCTAGTTGAGACACCCCTTTCTAGTTAGTCCCACCCATTTAGCTGTCTCCTGCATCCTCCATTTGATTTGAAGTCACCAGCTGCCACTGGTTATTTCTACACTTGGTGCGGCCACTGTGGTGCAGTGGTTAGCGTTGCCACCTCACAGCAAGAGGTTCTCTGGTTCAATCCTCGGCTGGGGTGCCTTCTGTGTGGAGTCTGAAATTCCTCCCTGTGGTCGCGTGGGTTTCCTCCGGGTGCTCCAGTTTCCTCCCACATCCCAAAGACATGCTGTAGGTGGATTGGACACTCTAAATTGGCCCTAGGTATGTGTGTGTGCATGTGTGCCTTCTTTGGAAGGTTGGGCGCCGGGCTGGCAACTCGACACTGTAAAACTCCACTGACAATCTTGAGCGGACAGGTGATCCACTGTGGTGATCCCTAACCGGGAAAAGCCGAAAGAAGAAGAAGTGTAGTTAAGGAAGGACTATATTTAATTTCTTTCTCTTGTTATACAATATATTTATTGGGTATTCCAGCATAGGGGTTTGTTTTTGAATTTCTCATTATGTTTAGTGTGAGTAGAGCCTGCCTTATCAATGCAGGTACTTAAATGGAAATAGAAGCCAGAGGCATTGGCTTCAGCTTTAGCAATGGGACCCACTGTAGGGGGATTACAACAAAATGTATTTAGGGTATCAAGTAACTGAAGAAATTTTGTTTTTGAAAAGTCCCAAAACCACTGGGGTATTTACATGGGAAGTACTGCTGGTTTCAAAAGAAAAGGCCACTAATTCATGGCCTGATTTAACAAGGCAGGGTGATACATATGGCGATGCACAAGAAGTGGCCATATCTGTGAAGACTAAATCAAGGATACTGGGTCCCCTAATTGGATGGTTAACTGTTTGTAAAAAAAGTTAGCATTTATAATGTCAAAGGAAATACTGGGCATTCTGGCCATTGACAGTGTATGTCAGCCAGTTTATTGATGCATAGTTGAACTCCCCCAGTAGAAATGCTTTGGTTGTAATGGTCATTTGGCTAATGTGTTAAGATAGCTATCATCCTCAGAAGAGGGCATACAGAATGTTACTGTGATATGGACATCTAAAAGTTCCAGTGTAGTATCCTGTGGAATCTGTCAAGAGGTGATGATTTCCTTGACAAATACTAATACCCTCCATACTTGCCAGTAGGTCTGAAGATATGATAGGCATTATACACCGAAATCGAGTTAGTACTTTAATTGCTCTGAAATGTCTCTGTAACTACACATATATGAATCTGTTCAAGTTTGTGCATTTTTTGTTAATGTGTTCCAAAGTACAATTTGCTAATTTGGAATGTCCATGATGGACTGTGCCTAAAAAGACACAATGGGGGACAGCAAAGGGTTTAGAAAAAATGCAAAAACCTTGGTAAGAGAGGTGCAGACCACCCTGGCAAAGCTTGAAAGCTTGTCAGACTACTCATCTAGCCTGGTACATGCTGGATTCCCATTAGACAGACAACATATACACAGCCAGTTATTAAATCCAACTCTTTTGTTCTTGAATCTTGACATTATTATGAGTAAAATGGCAAAATACCACTCAAGGCTGGTGTTTTTCTTGCCTCAGACACATACATGGCAACTCAATCATATTCTTCTGTGTATCTTTCTGTGCAGAGAGCCTGAGGTAATTCACCCCCACATGGACCACTAAGAGGTCATAATCATATCTGTCAATGTTTAGGGATCTAAGAGCCCTTATTATGTCCTGGATCTTTGCTCCAGAAAGACAGCTGTTACCCTGTTCTTATCCAGCCTGGTCAGGGTGGTGTGTGTATATACCTGACAATAAAGTCAGCTATTAATTAAACAGTACCATTATTTGATGTAGTCTCAATGGGCTATAAGAGCTTGGAGACTGCACCCTTGTGGCTTTTAGGGGTATGTGTACTGGTTATATGTGTGAAAGGCAAGGCTGTACGTGTTGCTGTGTGATCTCATTTCTGAGGTTTCTTCATCTTTAGCCTTTGAGGCTTAAGCAATGTTTAAGTTGGCTTAGTGGAAGTGCTCTGTGATGTGTGTTATGCTTATCAAATGTGCTCTGAGTTGAGATGGTAGCCTCCAATTTAAATAAATTCTTGCACCTCTCACATATTGAAACATTGCGAGTAGTAATAGAGTTTTTCAGTAAGCATGAGGCAGTTATTACACTGTCTCAGAATATCTAGTGCTATCAGGCTGGCTACAGAAGTGCAAAAGCTGACTGAGATTCCATTCTGGCCAGTACAGATAAAGGGTTATAACAAATGAGCTGTGACTACTGTATAGTTAGAAGTGCAAAAAAAGAAATGCAAAAGTGACAGAAACTGTAGGATCCATAAAGAAGTCAGTAAGAAATGGTACATTTAAATCAAATATCTTTACCCACTAGGCTAATGCAGTCCCTGCTTAACTAGTAAAGACAGCAAGCAATGGTTTGTTTAACATCTAACTCAATGGATCCAGGTGCAGTAAATGTAACAACTGCAGATCATCTAAATAAGTAGTTTCACGTGCAGTGTAACGCTATAGCAGTGTATATTGCATAGGTAGCCCTGTACTCTCTAGTGCAGTACTAATAGAGAAATAACTATAGTAATCAGTAACAAACAGAACACAACCAATAATCAAAGAGTGCAATCAGTAACTGAGATAATAAATGTAATTTGTTTTTATATAACTAGCATCATTAATCGGTAACACAGTGTGTGGTTTGATCACATTATAGATAATGATGTGGTAAATCAGATTTGGGAGAGACTGGAAGAAGGCAAGACAATATAGGGAATATCCAACTAGAAGATGGCCGTATTGAAGCAAAAAACAGGAAAAAAAGTTTCTTTTTTGCAGGTACAGACCTCTCTGAATCTCCCTATGTAGGGCTTCTTCCCATCCCCCTTATTTTATTATTTTCACTCACTGCTGCACATCAGAAAAAGAATGATCAGTGACATATAAAAGCTGTAGATTTTGTTTTCAACAGTTTGCAGTCTTTTTGTATTTTAGGATGAATGTAAGCTCAGGAGATGTAGACCATAGTCTAGTTTAGGGAGAAGAACATTTTAGGCTGAATGTAAGCTCAGGGGATGTAAACTATAGTCTAGCTTAGGGGGAAGAACATTTTTACCAGAGTGATTCTTCAGTTGAGAAAGGACCATATTCATAATAGTATCTGCATGGGAGGAGAAGTTACGAAACAGTCAAGGGTAAACCCTAAGTACTTGCATTCGGTTACTGTGGATATGATGTTATTTTGGTCATCAAATACTGAAATTGTCGGTAACTGACGCAATTTTTGTGGGGATGAAAGTATCATGCCATTTTTTATGTGATTTGGCATAATGGTTAAGGTGATTACTTCACTAACACAGGATACAGGATTTGATTCTTGGACGGTTTGGGGGTTGATATAATGGTAAAGGTATTTACCTCACAGACACAAGGTAGAAGGTTTGATTCTCAAATGTAAAAGGGAAATTGGCTAGGCTTAAAATGATCTAGAAGGGCAGCTAGCCTAGTACTCACCTATGAACTTATCAACAGTTTATTAGGAGAGGCCCATTGGCATAGATTAGAGCAGAAGAGTCAGAGCTGAGATTGAAAGTTGGAAAGGGCATTTATTAGCATGAAGTAGTAGAATGCCATTGGCATCTTGAAAGATTTTTAATAGGAGAAGCTCACTGGGTAGGCCATTGATGAATAAGGAAAAAAGTAGGGCCTGGATTTGAACCTTGAGTGACCTCTGTGTTCAGTGTACCAGTTGTGGATAGATGGTTGTTCAAATGAAACAGGAAAGCTCTGTTATCTAGATAACTATGGAACCATTTGATGGTATTGCAGCCAAAGTTAAATTTAGTGAGCTTCTAGAGCAGAAAACTGTGATTTACCTTTTCAGTGCTCTGGTTATATCTATACAAATACCTGCAGTGGTGAGACCTTTGTTAATGTTACTAATGTCTTTGTCATTCTTGCACAAATAGTTGCAAAGAAAACTGCAGATGGTTGCAGAGTTCCAATTAAGACTGAAAAACTATTATGCTGAAAGTCAGAATAGTAAGAAAAATGTAGTGTGAAGTCTGAATGGTAAGAAAACCACGATGTGAAAGGCTCGTCCTAGGTACACTAGTATTCAGCTTGCTTGTTAAGACATATATGAAAAAGTAGAGAGCAGCATCACTCTCGCTGCTGGTGATAAAAGAATGAATGCAATAATGAAGGATGGGGAATAGTGTAAGGAAAGACATACAGAGGATGTTTAAGTGGCCAGAAAGATGACACATCAGGTTTGGTGCAAATGCAAAATCATGAAGCTAAACCATAGCAAATTTGGTATGAATTGTATGCTAGGTAAATTGAACTGGTAATGACAGAAGGGGAAAAGGATTGTGATGTGTGGATAACATGGGTTTCACCACAGATGAAGAAGGTAGATGTTGCATCAGACAGAATGTTTGAGTGTATCATAAGGTGAATAGATTCTGGTAAAGAGATAAGGCCCAAGTACAGCCAAACTTTTAGCACGCTGAACAGCTCTGGAGTACATACAAGGACAGGAACTTCTGATTTTGCGGATGAGACCAGAGGAAACCCATCAGAATTATTCATGAAATGGGGAAGGAGTATTATGAGAAGCAAAAGAAGCTAAACACACAACAGAAGAAACACCAGAGGTGTGCACCAGGTAAGAGCAAAGAGATATGACAATGCCAGTATGAAGCAAATGGATGTGTGTATGTGTGTGGGGTGGGGTGGGGGTGGGGGGCAGTTAATGGAACCAAGTGCATTCCTTTCACAGAGAAGATTATGAACCCATGGGAGTGATTATAAAATGAGTGCCAGGGAAGGCACAGGCCATATAGAAAATAGTGAGTAAAGAAGAAAGGAACTGAGGTGTGGTAAAACATTAAATGCATTTAAATTGTGGACTAGGTTGACTACTATACTTTCTGCTATCAAGGAAACGTAATTCTGTGCACAAGATGAACCAGTTAACTGGCAGACGGCTATCATTTGAATGTTATTCTTATAAATGCATGAACTGTAGAGAAACATAATGTTTGTAAATGACAGTCAAGCTTAAACCTTGGCTCTAGATGATTTTCACAGTTGGAGTGACACCCTGACCCCATGTGCAAAAATGGGAAAAGGGGTTGTGGATGGATGATTGCAGTGTTTTTTTTGTAAACACAAAGGTGTCAGTACACATATGTTGTGTTTGGGTCAACCCCCCCCCCCCCAAAAAAATACTTCTTTTTTCCTCCAAATCTTCTTTCATGAAAAATAAATAAATAAAATATTATCTCTTAATAATACAACAGCTGAGGTCACTTCTCACAGCAAATTATTAAAGATGATAGTGGATTGTAATCTTAAAATTTACCTGCATTATCCTTGAGTAAATAAAATTGTTCATTTGTGCTCTTTTTGAAGGGGTGTGTCGATGCTCTCTCTACTTTCCCTCTTTGATTACACACACATGTTGTAATTAACTAGTTTACAAAGTGAATAGGTTCCATGATTTTTGCAATTTGTGAAATCATTGGCCATAAATCACAAGAGATGCACCCTTTATGGCATTCTGCATATGCATACAATACAGACAAAAATAATAATAATAATGAAGTAACCTAGGAAATGAAAGGTAGGGAGACTAATACAGGGTTTTGAGATGAAGGACATTTTAGATTCTCTACATTTAGATACATACCCTGCAGATATACTATGAGTAATCAGTGGTATAAGAGGCTAATTAGGCTAAGAAGTAAAAAAGATATAATGTCCTGCATCCATCTTCCCTACAGCAGCCCCCTGTCCAGCCATTCTAGTGTTTCATTACGTGGCTATTTCTCCCCAGTTACCATAAATACAGTTCAAAACTATCAGTGTGCATATTTTTTTTCTTATTTACTTCCACAGTGATTACAGATATTGAAATAAAATAACACAAACACTGATGCACAGTCTCACAATCAAAACCGACTTAGCATGAGCAGTAAACTTCTCTGCCACTGAAGCTCACATTCATTGAAATGGCATTAATACTCACATTCAAAGAAAATGCTTTTGGCCAGTGGAGGATTAAGTTTACCTTTGGGCTGTTTTCAAACTGTAGGCTCCTTGCACTCATTTTTAGGGCCAGGCATACACATGTGTTCTTTGATTCATCTTCCTGATTGTATTAAATTATATTCCTTGTATAATATAGCACCATGTGTTTCAAATTTGTAGTTTTTTACATTCTTCCAGAAAGCAGTGAAACAAAATATATGAACCAGTAATGTCAAAACTACCAGTTTCAGAAAATTTAAACCATAAAAGGTCACTCAAAGTTCTGTCATTACAGTCCACCAATATCAGACAATAAGCACAATCTCCACAGAAGTAAAAGTCATTTGAATAATTCCACATTTAAGAGATCTGTAACTAAAGAAGAGGTTGCTACTAACAAACAACTTTACATTTCAGTGTTTCATCTACAAATTCAGTGCTTGCTGCCCTTGAAAACTTAATTGTTTTGATTGCGTTACATTAAAAAAAATGGTAAGCTGGTAATACTGCAATAGAGAATGACTGACAAACCAACAAGTAATTATGCTACTAACACTGTTTTCAAATTCTACAGCACAATCAGTGACTGCCATTTGCAAAACAAAACAGTTACACACTGAAAACAGACTTAGCATGAGCAGCAGTAAATTTATCTTCCATTAAAACTCACAATTCCATGAAAATGCACTGAAACTCATAATTCTCTGAAACTCAAACTCACAATTTGTCAGCAGTCTTGTAGATGGTGTAGAGGTTTCAGGCTCTTGCCTTCACTGAAACTTACAATTCCTTCAGCAGTCTGGTAGTTGGTATAGAGGATTTAGGCTGTTGTCTCCTGTAACCAAGTTACAGGGTCAAGCCTGATCAAGTTAATTGACTAACCTGCCCCCCTGAACTAGAACATTACATAACATACCTCTTACACAGCAACATACAAACACACGCACCTACTCTCTCTCACAAAGCAACACACACATACCTTGCAACTGTCCATATTTTTGGTGTGTGATGCATGCATGGTTCTTAATAACAATATGATTACTTGTTGGCCCAGGACCATTTAGTTTCTACTATCAATGATTTACCTAAAGTTCACAAAAACTGCTGGGATCCACCAATGCACCCGATAGGAGCGGGTATTGGTTGGGTGACTGAACCATTATCGATTTTTGTTGAATAGAAGTTGATACTGATAATAAATAAATCACAGTGTGTCTTGAGAGATAAGAGCATTTTTGGGAGTCTCTATACCATTGTTTAAATGGAACGGGAGGAACATTGGATTGTTATATTTTAACTTTGGATGTTCAGACATTGTTCACAGTTATACCAAACCAGTATAGCATAGATTCAGTGAGAGTTTTATTGTGTGAGCAGAGTGAGTATGAATCTGGTCTTGTCAATGTGATTTGTACCCTGCTAGAATTAATACTTGAAAATAATGTTATGTTATTTAATGAAGAATTTTATTTCCAGAGACTTAGCATAGCTATGGGTACTTCATCTGCCAATAGCTATGCTAATCTAATTTTGGCCAGATAGGAGGATGCCTTTGTTCTGAATAACAACATGTTTTCTACATACATAACATTTTATAAATGTGTTATAGATGACATATTCTTACTGTGGGATGGTTCCTTAAAGCTGCTGGAAAAGTTTATTAGCTATTTGGAGGGTACCACATTTTTTCTTAAATTTGCCATGCATGTGTCATGCAGTAATATCAATGGCAGTTTGGATGCACAGCTTTATATAAAGCAATGTTGGAAGAATCATCTTTTAGAATGAAGGCGTATGCATCCAAGTTTTATTTATTAGAACATTTTGAAAGGTCAGTTTATTCAAGCCTCCCATCTGCACACCAATGAGTGATTTTCAGAAGGCTGTTGAGAATCTTGCTGAGAATTTTCATGCAAGGGGTTATTCATGAGAAGAGACAGAACGACGATCTGAGGAGGTTAAGACCCTTAGAACAACAAGGGGTAGACCATTCTATTCTGAGCAAGATGGAGAGACTGTTCAGCAAAGTCGACTCATCTGCTAGAGGTTTATGAGGAATAGAGTGGTACTTACTTATTCAAGTAATATAGATACTCCCCAGGATTCACAAATGTTTTTTTTTCCCCATGCAGGAGCAGTGTAGGTGCTTCTGCATGGAATATGGATGCCGAGTGATCCAGGAACGGCCCGTTTGCACGTGCATGAGCGCCCCTACACTGTTCCTACATGGAAAGTCCTACAGTATGCTAATCAGCTCATTTGCTGTTGTAAACCATGCAAATGAGCTGAATTAGTGATTCAGGAAGTAGGCAGGTCTCTGTGCAGGAACAGTGTAGGGTGCAGAAATATATTCGGCTACTAGCTGAATACATTTCTGCAAATTATAAAACGGAGGCATGGCAGCCTCAAAGAAAGCATGTAGTCCCTTAGTTAGGCATGCCAATGGCCAAATACATGGCCAATGGCATGAAAAATAGTTTACTTTTTCTAAAATAATTTTTTTTTTGCCGATCTCGGCTGTTTAAACATAGGGCAGCAGCACTTAAACAGGATTGTGCCGAAAAGGGGAAAAAGCAATTTTAAGAGAAATCTGCATTTTGCCATTATTGTCAATGGCATGCAGAATGAAAACAATACCAGAGAATAGTGGTTGCTAAGAAGAAAGGCTCAGTGTAAGTGTGGTACCTCAGGAGTGAGGCAGTGGGGTATGCAAATGAGGGGATTAATACTGAATCACAAATTTCTTCTAAGTGTCAGATTGCACCTAACCATGTAGGTGCTCCAACACCATGGTGTAGACAGGAGGAGCAACTAACATGAAAAGGGTGTGTGTCATGAATGCTGTAAGCACATTGTAGCTCAGTGGCCCGTGTTTGTCCATTGCTAAGCACAGCTAAAGCAGGGGGTGTGTCTGAGGCTGTATATCCCTATTCCATGAAATGCAGAGCATGTTCGCATCTAGGAAGGGGCAGTTCTGCTTTAAAATGTTTACTTTAGCTAAATGGGTGTGTGTGGCATGCACTAGGTCTAAAACAAAACAAAATAAAAAAAACACTGGGCATAGCAGAACTGTTGACATTTGAGCACCGGGAATGTGCGGCGCACATCAGGGCTTAAACGGGGAGGAGATGGGAAGGGGAAACTGCAGAAGGAAGGCAGTTAAGGAGAACAAGCATAGCTGGCAGGTGGAATGTATCAGAATCAGCCAATTACACAGGCAGCAGTCCAGCACACTCCTGTAAACTATTCAAACACCTTTCAATCTGTTTTTTTCCCGCAAACTTTACACCAGTGGTGTACACATTCGGGGGAATTTTAAACTGACAAATTTAACAAAACAAGTTAGGGGCTGCAGTTGCTCTGATCTGTCATCATGTGCTAGAGACTGAGGGTGGTGAGGAGGAAAATGCTGGCAACCAACTCAGACTGAGGAGGAGGAGAAGAGTGGTCAGACCCTGAGTAACCTACCAGGAGCTACATGATCTGGAGATAGTAAAGTGATACAGGGTAGACAGGGACATACTTCAGCAACTTGTTGAGCTGTGCTGGCCTTGCCTCAGAGCCAAAACCAACAGAGGGGAATCCATCCCAGTGGATACCAAGGTTTGTGTAGCCTTAAGAATACTATCTACAGGTACTTTTCAAAGGCCAGCTGGGGATATCATGGGGGTCTCTCAGACATCTGCGTCCAAGATACTCCACCATTTCCTGGATGCCATGTGACCACATGCTGCTGAGCATATTCACTTCCCTAGCACCCGTGAGGAGAGGACCAGCAATATGCGTCTCCTCCGCCATGTAGCAGACTACCCAGAGGTACTGGGTGCCATAGACTGCATGCACATCCACATCAAAGCACCACCTGGTGAACAGGGTAGGGTCTACATAAACCACAAGGGCTTCCCCTCCATCAACTGCCAGGTCATGTGCGATCCCCAGAGCATTATCATGAATGTGTGTGCTGGCAGCCCTGGAAGCTATCATGACTCCCACATCTGGCATTCGTCACAGCTGTACTGGGCATTTGCCAGTGGGGACATCCCATATGGACAGCTGGTGGGAGATACTGGCTATGCACTGGAGCCGTGGCGGATGACACCCATTAGAAATGCACACACCTACACAATGAGGCACACACATAAACCAGGATCATTATAGAGCATGTGTTTGGGATGCTCAAGTCACAGTTCAGCTGCCTAGACATATCCAATGGAGCATTGCAGTACTCTCCAGCCACATGTGCACACATGTTTATAGTATGTGCCATGCTACACAGTATAATGTTGCAGAAACAGCTTCAGCAGGAACAAAATGGGGAAGGGTGACACAGTCCCCCACCATTGCAAAGGCCTCCACAGGCACAGAGTGACTCGGAGGAGGAACATCCTGAGCCTGCCCCTGTATGCAGATGGAGGCATGCCCAGTATGACCTGGCTATGGCAAAGAGACAATGCATAGCACATACACTGACACTGTAGGGCCCCAGGGACTGATCTCCGTCCCTCTGACTCGCACACATAGTAAAATAGATGCCAAACATCACAACACCTATACCTGATCATGTATAGGCAGTGTACTGCATGCATCCAACATAGTCAGCCCACAAGCACCACCCTCACAACAGCTGCAGGTATAAGGTAAGCCAGTTTCTGTAACAAAATAAACTAATGGAGTGGAATTTTCTGATAGCATATCTATGGTATTGATCAAGCATGTAAGGGAATGGGGTGGCTAACTGAGATAGCAGCAGACAATTGACAGCTCTGTGGACAGCAGGATGTGTATCCCCAGTACTGCCCCACCCATATCATGCAGTACCACCCTAGTCAACAAATACCACTGCAATATATGTGGTGAGCCAAATAATGGGGGAGGCATAGGTCACATCCATGGATGTCAAAGTGGGGGTCCCATACCCTCCACCAACCCCACACAGCAGATCAGCTGTAGAAAACCATACAGAAATGCCTGGCAAAGGCCCCCACATGGCGGCATCCATGAAATCCCACCCACAGACTTTTACACAGTGATATCACAGCAGGTCTGGCAGTGGCAGTATGGCTTTGAAAGGTAAGATGTCTGAAACTACAAATGTCTATGCCAGAACCATCTGACCTGTGCTTAATACTGTTACGCCTGTAGTCTGAAAGCTAGGGCACACCACTGTGCTACATGGGACCAAAATGTTATGCAAATATCAGCACAGTCTGTGCAGATGTGTATTGTGTGCAGTCATGTCACCCCCCCCATAGTCCCGTAGAAATGCAGTAACATGTTCCTAGACTTAAGCAGCACCCAGCTGTCACCCAGAGTGATGGTGCAATAGTAACAGAAAGCAATTATCAGTAACACCCACAGTCAACCTACTGGTGCCATCCCAGGGGTGTCTCCTGCTGGCAGCTTGGGAACATATGATCAGAATGCACTGCCCTACTACAGATGACCTACATCTGTCACACCTGGCTTACAGGCCTCTGGCAAATGCCTATGCCTCATCCACAGTGCCCTCTGGGGAGTGTCATGGGGTCCATAACACCAACATAACACAGTCCACAAAATGCAAAGAAAGGCCATGCTGACAACTGCTAGGAGCAAACCTGCCAGCCTCAGGAAGCCAGTAATTGGGACAAAGCCATGAATAATGTGGTAATGAAGGTCCAAAGAGAAGGACACTTGTAAAATATTGCTTGAATAATGTTATAAAGTTGATGGAATGATTTTAAATAGCATGGAATGTCTGATGGGTATGAAGTCTGAAACTGCAATGTCAACTGTCTGTATATCTGACTTCAAACCTGAGAAACTTGCAGAACACTTTTGCTGGAAAACCACACTTGTTTGGGTAACCAACAAAATATATGAGTCATGGATGTGGACATTCTGTGATACTCTGTACAGTCGACAGGCAGGGCTAGGAGTTTAAACATAGGAATGCACTCACTGCAGGCAGGCCTGACCCTGGAAGATGGTGACATGTCTGCACCCACAGAACCCTGGGGCACAGCCATGGGGAGTAACGCACCCATCCCTGATCACTTATCCTATGCAACATCCTGACCCCAACATGTGGCCACCCAAGCAAAATGAGGTGGGCCATACATATATGCATGACAAACACACACATCCAGGGTGGTCATACAGTCTGACACACATAAGAGCCTCCAATTGCAGTCACCATTGAGTAGTACCCAATGCAATGTACTGGTAGCTAGAGGCAAACATATCTGCCCAGGACACCCCCCACACATATCCTGTCCCCTGCAAATCTATCTGGAGTCTGCCTGTCACCCTGATCCTGTCTGACTTATATTAGCCAGCTGTGGACTGGAAATCAGACCAAGCCAGAACATAAATGCACAGAGATTCTACCATTGTAATATATCACCAAGGTGCTGGACCATTTCCACAACACCAGCAGTCAATTGCTTGTAGGCACACCCCTCAACAGGCTGGATTGTGTAAGAATGTGTAGCATTTGGCCCATAAACCTGGTGTGTGCATCATCCATCCTATACTCCTCTGGTAAATCACTGTGATGATCTGAGGAGGTATGTCATGAGGTACTGAAACAATACATGACAGTGTCAAATGGCATATATGACAGATGTCTGCTAAAACAAGCCCTGTAACCCTAGCAACCCATACATTACTGAGAAAAATTGTCACAATCACTGTATGGCCCATTGTCCCCACATTGTGATAGGCTATCTTCAGATATCCAGCGCCAACAGGTTGAGAGGTATGGCTGTAGCACAAAACAAACCAGAATGGAGTACCACGATCCCTGGAATGGAGTCCCAGATGTATTATAGAATGACACACTCGGCATGCTCACACACTTAAAGAAATGTCAGTAGGATCTAGGAAAGAACAGTCCTTCCCCACCCAGTGCACTTCCCAGTGCCTCACCTTAGCAGTCCTGAAGATGTCTGTCACCATAGAAGTCACTTTTATTAGACCTAGCCCCATAAGCTCTGTGGTGTGTGTGATAAATGCATAACACTATAGTACAAATAACTAGTTAGGTAGGAGCTCTATTCTAAGTCCTGGCAAATGTAGAAGTGTGTGTATGTGTGTGACAGTTGTGTGTGCAAGACTGAAGGAGTTGTGTGTTTGTTTATAGGTGAAACAATTTTATGCCATTCCCACCCACAACACTTCACAGTGCCCCACCTTATCAGTCCAGATGATGTCAGTCCCTTATCAGCAACTTTGGCTGCCAGTCAGCCCTGTAAGCTCAGTAGTGCGTGTGATAAATGCTTAACACTATAGTACAAATGACTAGTTTGGCAGGGGTTCTACTCTTGTATCCAGCAAATGTGTGTGTGGGTATGTATATTTGTAAGTAGAAGTAGTTTGATATGTTTCCCACCCACTGCCCTACTTTATCAGTCCTGCTGATGTCATTCCCCATATCAGCACCTTTTGCCAACTCTCAGCCCAGTAAGCTCTGTAGTGCATGCGGTAACTGCTTAACACTGTGGTACAAATCATTAGTTAGGTAGGGGTTCTACTCTCACATCTGTCAAGTGTGTGTGTGTGTGTGTGTGTGTGTGTGTATGTGTGTGTGTGTGTGTGTGTATGTGTGTGTGTGTGTGTGCGTGCATGTGTGTCTGTTTGTAGGACAAAGTATTCTGATAAGTTTAACACCCACTGCACTACTTTATCCGTCATGCTGATGTCATTCCCTTTATAGGTTCACAAATGTGTAGTAGGTAATGGCCCAGGAGTCTTAACAAGCCTAGCAGATAGAAGGGCCCTGCCATTGTGCCACCCTGTGTTACTTCCCAGTGCCTGTATCAAGTATAGCGACTGCAGTGATCCATGAGTTGAGCTGTTTATTACCCATCCACTCATCAAGTTTTCTGTGGAACAGGGTCAGCTAGGTGCTATGCATGACATGTATGGGAAGTGTATTCCAGGGCATGTGCAGTCTCTTGGTGAGGGACCTGTCCCACCAGCATGTTGTGGTGATTGTGGTACTGAGACAGAAATCTCTACAGTGTGTGGTGTTGATGGATTTATATGTAGCATTTCTAAACCAGCTGGGTCAGACATGGCTTTGTAAGTCAAGCACAGATAGCTGCTAATTAGGTGATATGACACAGAGTAGCTTGGGTTTTCTGGGTCTGTCTGTATAGGATGTGTGTTTAATGCCTAGGAACCCCTTTATGAGGTGCTCCTGTGGCTTCTCCAGCTGTAGCAGGTGTCTAGTGAGGTAAATGGCAAATGGGCCATAATACTTGGGGAGTGGTCTAATGAGGGAATAGTAGACAGAGATCATTACCTCTGTCTTCCTGGATGAAAACCCTTGGTAATTCAATGTGCCATATAGAAGGACTTCCTGACCACAGTGGCAATGTGGTGCTTGAAGGAGATGTTGCTGTAAACCTCTGTCCCCAGATCTCTTATAATGCCTACAGTGTTCATTGGGCTCCCATTGATGTGGAACTTACTGGGAACTGAGTGTTTTACCAAAGGGGTGATGATGCATTTTGTGGTGTTAAGCTTCTGGCCATGGTTTCCACACCACTCATTGGTCTCAGTGAGGCCTTTCTGTAGGATGTCTGTATCACTTGTGTAGTTCATGATAGCTCCCAGCTTGCAGTCCTTTGTGAACTTGGTCAGTCAGAGTTACTCTGTGTTGGGCTGGACCCTTGGAAGTCGATGCTGGACAGGACACAATCCAGTCCTGATCCCTGTGGGACTCCACTCATGACTGATTGCCAGTCTGACTTGGAGTTTGCCACTGTAACACTGTGTGTTTTGTGAACCAGTTTGCAAACCACTCACTGATATATGGGTTGATGCCTAGTTTTTTGGGTTTATCAATAATCCCTGACTGAGGAATGGTATCAGAAGCCTTGGCCAGATTGAGGTAGGCTGTATGCAGTGCCTTACTGTCATACACAGCCCTGGTGACTCACTGAAAGACGTCAACCAGGTTGAGCAGGCATGATCTGCCATTCACAAACCCAAAGTGTGTGGAGGTCCAGAGTTAGGAGATCACCCATATCTTTGTCAATCAGGTCCCTGATGATGCTCCCATACCTGTACATAGTAGACTTGTCAGGCTAAAGGCCCAATAATCCCTAGGGTCTGTAGATGCTACCCCTTTATGGAGAGGGATGACTGTAGCAGTGTGCAATTTTGGAAGGACAAAGCCTGAGGTGAGGTTGTGACTGACCAGGGCACACAGATGTGGTGCCAGGTCTCTTTGTATGTCATGTAGAACACAGCCATGGATATGTTAGGGTCCCATGGAAGCTGTATCCTTGCCTGTGGGTAATGCAGGTCTAACCTAGACTGCAGTAATGCTGGGTGCCTGACATTCATCTGCCATTGTGATTGTCCCCCTGGAAGAGAGAGCGGTAAAGCTGGTACTGAATGTGTTGGCAAGACTGTGGCCAATATTCATTGTCTCAGGATAGGAATTAGCACTTGTGGTTATTGCTGTGGAAGTTGTTGATATAACTGTCAAAGGCTTTTGTGATTGTCATCGCTTTCTGCTGCAATTCTGCCTTCATAGCTGCCTGTAGGTGATTCCATGAGGGATCCCAAGTTGTATTTGAGGCTGATGAGGGGCTTCACCAGTCTTGGGACACCACCTTTTTCTGCAACAGTGTTCTCCTTGTGTTGTACACTTTAGTAATAGCAGGGGACCATCACATCCATTGTTTGGAGGACAGTGTCTGTGTTCTGTTGGCTATGGCTAGTACCATGCATCCATGTATATGTTTGTGCAATGCATATGTGTATGATGCGACAGTCATGCAGCTATTTCCCATTGGCATAGGTGCAGTGAAGTCATCCACCTCTGTTTTCTGACTGCAAAGTCAGCATTGGAGAGGTTTTGCAAGGTGGTTACCTTTGTGGGGGATGTGGGTGAGATGTTGAGCTCCATGTTGATTACATCATGTTTGGATCTGACCAGGTAGGGATTGACAACTGTGGTTGAGCAACAGTCCCATATGTAAGTAATCAACACAGGTCAAGGTTGTTGCATCGTCTACTGGGGGTCAGTATGAGCTGGTCCAGGGCATTGGAACTGATGAATTCCATGAAGCATTGAGCCAGTGTACTGGTGCTTCACTACTTTCCCCAGGTGATGGAGGGGTAGTTGATGTCTCCTACTATGTCACTGTTGGGTTGGACCTTCATAGATGCAAGGATGTTGAGGAATGTGCATTGCAGTGTAGGGACATAGCTGAGGACCAATAACAGGCTATGGTATGGATTGGACTATTCCCCAAAGTCAGTTGTACCGGAAGTACCTCCAATGCATTATGCTGGGATACTAGTCTGGAGGTGTGCATATCCATTATGAATATGGAGACAACACCACCTGTGGAGGTGTGATCCATGTTTTGGCACTGACAGCTGTGGAATGCATCATAGCCTGTTAGCACAGGGCTGCTGTCTGCTGCTGTGAACCACCTTTCCGTTACAGCACAAATGTCAATGTCTTCCACTCTGAGGAGTGCTTTGAGTGACTGCATCTTGACAGTTAGATGTCTACTGCTGAGCATCATGACCCTCAGATTGCATACTTGTCTAGCTGTTACAGTGGTAATTTGATAGGGAACACTGCCTAAGGCACTATAGGAGTGACAAGACACTTACCCTGTACTGGGAAACCCAGGGTTGACAGATTTAGGACATCTCTGGCAAGGCATTGAGGTCTGTCAATCATGTTATCCCAAGCAGAGAGATACTGGATCCCCTGAGTAAGCAAGTGTTGCAGTCAATCATCTGTTGATAGTACTACAGCATCATTCTGGATAATGGCAGTATACTGCTCAGGGCTACTGTCACACCTGCCTAGACCACATAATCTGAGTGTTCACCCATGTCTCTTGTCATGTAGTCCAGGGAGGTGTGTCTCAGGTCATTCACACCCACATGGATGATGACAGAATGATACTTGCAGTTGTTGTGGAATGGCCTGACTGGGTGTGTCATGTGTTGGATGCTGGGGCGTGATAGGCAGTTGGATGTCACCTCCTCCATAATCAACTTAGTGAGTAAGACATCTGTGTGCCACAGTACTGAGTCACCCATGATCACTGTATTGTGCAAGGTGGTCAGCCTTAGGAGCTTAGGTTGAGGGGCACACTGTGGAGGTGACATATGTGTCCTTTGGCATGTGCTATGTCGTGGTGTCTGAGTGGGTGGCTGTCTTGCTTGTTTGTGCTGTTTGTGTAAATGTCCATTGAATGCCTCTGTGAAGGTGGGTGTGTGGCTTTTCAGTGTATGTCAGGGCTGTCAAAGTGGGTGTTGTGGTGAGCTATGTGGTCCACATGATGTGGTGCAGATGTTGATCTTATCCTCTTGACCAGCTAGTCCAGTTTTTGATGGCGAGTGCATATTTCCACATTTGGTGATATAGGGGTAACTCTCACTGGTCTGAGTGTTTGGAGTTTAGAGGAGAGGGTTGTCTGTGTACATGAGGCAGTTGCAACAGTGCCTCAGAATGGACAAGTGCACCAGGTTAATGGGTGAAAGCACAGAACACCACTTCAATCATGCCAGGAGGGGTGGTCATAAGTAGTAAGTACTGAGGCTAATTCTGTGATGAACAAGTACTGCTGATGGCTCCCAGGTGTGATACACTTATTGATACAATAACCTGTTGAAGTGTAAAGCTATAATGCTATTTGAAGTGCAAGACAGAAAGAACTAGCAAGATGTAAGGGAGAAACCGAAGGCAGACTTTCTGCCACCTGTAGTACTTTACTTCAGCTGTGCAATTATCAGCACCTTTGGACAGTTGTAAGTCCAGTAGGCTCTGTAGCATGTGCAGTAACTGCATAACACTATAGTAAAAATGACTGGATAGGCAGGGGTTCTAATCTCAATACTGGCAAGTCTGTGTGCATGTGAGAATCATGTACTGTATGGGTTATACCATTTTTGACTTGTGTACCACCCTTTACACTTCCCCTCACTCCAATTTAGTAGTCCTGATGATGTCATTCACTTTAGAAGTACCTTTGGACTAGGTGAAATTGTATAAGCTTCTTGGCATGTCTGATAACTGCATAACACTATAGTAGACATAACTAGATAGGCAGGAGTTCTAATCCCAGTACTGGTAACTGTGTGTTTGTGTGTGTGTGTGTATGTGTGTGTGTGTGTGTGTGTGTGTGTGTGTGTGTGTGTGTGTGTGTGTGTGTGTGTGTGTGTGTGTGTGTGTGTGTGTGTGTGTGTGTGAGAGAGAGAGAATCATGTACTGTGTGGGTTATACCATTTTTACTTGTGTACCACCCTTTACACTTCCCCACTCTCCAGTTTAGTAGTCCTGTTGATGTCATTCACCTTAGAAGTACCTTTGGATGAGGTGAAATTGTATAAGCTCCATGGCGCATCGGATAACTGCGTAATACTATAGTAGACATAACTAGACAGGCAGGAGTTCTAATCCCAATACTGGCAACTGTATATGTGTGTGTGTGTGTGTGTGTGTGTGTGTGTGTGTGTGTGTGTGTGTGTGTGTGTGTGTGTGTGTGTGTGTGTGTGTGTGTGTGTGTGTGAGAATCATGTACTGTGTGCGTTATATCATTTTTGACGTGTGTACCACCCTTTACAACTTTCCCTCACTCCAGTGTAATAGTCCTGTTGATATCAGTCACCTTAGAAGTACCTTTGGAGTAGGTGAAATTGTATAAGCTCTGTGGTGCATCTAATAACTGTGTAACACTATAGTAGAAATAACTAGATATACAGGAGTTCTAATCCTAAAACTGGCAGGTGTGTGTGTGTGTGCGTGTGTGTGTTTGTGTGTGTGTGTGTGTGTGTGTGTGTGTGTGTGTGTGTGTGTGTGTGTGTGTGTGTGTGTGTATCCATGCATGTGCGCGTGTGTGTGTGTGTGTGTGTGTGTGTGTGTGTGTGTGTGTGTGTGTGTGAATCATGCACTGCATGGCTTATACCATTTTGATTTGTGTACCACCTTTTACACTTCCCCCACCCTACTTTACTAGTGCTGCTGTTGTCATTCACCTTAGAAGTACCTTTGGACTAGGTGAAATTGTGTAGGCTGCGTGGCGCATCTGCCTAAATGTGTAATACCATAATACAAATAACTAGATAGGCAGGATTTCTAATCTCAGTACTGGCAACTGTGTGTGTGTGTTTGTGTGAGAATCATGTACTGTGAATGTTATACCATTTTGAGTTATGTACCATCATACTCATCCTAATTTAGTAGTCCTGTTGATGTCATTCACCTTCCAAGTACCTTTGGTTGAGGTGAGATTGTGTAAGCTCCATGCCATGTCTGATAACTGCGTAACACTATTGTAGACATAAATAGATAGGTAGGAGTTCTAATACCAGTACTAGTTTGTGTGTGTGTGTGTGTGTGTGTGTGTGTGTGTGTGTGTGTGTGTATGTGTGTGATTACCATACATGGCAGGTAACCACCTCCTGATGCCATTACTGTATGTAGTGTGGTAATGGCATCTGTCTCGCAGCATGTGAAACCATTGTATAGGCCTTACCAGTCCTCTGTACAGATGTGTCTGGAACATCCAGATGCGTGGAAACTATTAGTGCTCTGTCTGCTGCAACAATGCAGATGTATGTGATATTGTTGCCATGTAGGCCACAGTGAGTGTATTGACACATATGGCAGCATCAGGTATCATAGCTGACTGAAACAGCATACTGATACAATGTCTGCTACCTTCACATTTATCCAGGCTTGTAGGTGCAATACATGAGTCCAGATGCTTGGTTTTACAAGTGAATTGTTCATGTCATGGGTTACATTAAAGGTTGGGAGAGGTGTGGACTGACATGTTGTGGTCTCAATCGGTATATATCATAAATAAAAGTCATCTTAACAGGTGTGTGTATCCATTTTATATCCACTGTATAGCAGTCATGCTTCATACATGTCCCTACCTCAGTCAGTTTGTCCAACACATTTTGCTGGTGTCTGTCCAGACGTGTTGCACTGACAGGTTGTGAGGTATGATACTGGAATGTTACATTCTCTTCAGATAGGCTCCTGTGGTGACCACTGTGATGCAATATAATTAACCCCATCACAAGTGAACGTGCACATAAAGCAATATGTCTATTAGTCATAGTGGTGTGCATGGTAACTTGCATGCCTTCCACATGCCTGGGGTATTGCCAAAGCACAACTGAACAATTCCATACTCACCAGCTTCAGGCTGCTGTCCCATATGCAGACCAGAGTGACCTATGTAGCTGTGGGAGAGAGGTACTGTCAGCAGACTTAAATGTGCCCTTGGTAAAAGATGGATGCAGCATGTCTGCACATTTACAGTACAACACCCAATACTACACAATTTGCTGTCCTTCACCATAGATTTGCACTTCTGTGCATTAGAAATCCCCATCCACAACTGCAATCTGACCTGGCACATGCATGTAGATACTGTACAGATACAAGTATGTCTCATACAGTAGTCTACTCATCCCCACTGGGACCTTACCTGCATGTTCCTTGTCCATTGTGTGGGTGCCACCCACCTCCAGCAACTGGGGTTTTGTACCCTGGTGTTGTACTGTGATGGGTGGCCTAAGCTTGGCAAGGAGCTCCTCATTTTGTGTCAGTGGGGGCTGCATGGCTGAGCCTCCACCTGTGGTCGTGGGTATGGGGTATGAGGTTGGTGGCATGATGCCGCACCTGCTCATATGTATGTGCATGCAAGCTCACCTAATTTACCCTGTGGACAGGGTCATTCCACAGGGTGGTCCTCTCCACAGATGTTGCTGGCTTTGGCCCAACAGTACTGTGTGGTTCTGTATTATGGCTTCCATGATCAGGTTGCATTCCGCTGGTGAAAAGGTTTCCTGCCGGTGATGTGACATTGCACCTGGTAGACACTAACAGAGAAACACAACACAGGACTTCATACATTTGGCAACATTATGTCCAGTACCTGCACATGTACCTTGAATATCAGTAGTCAAAACTCACAACCATACCAGTAGCCACAACTCACAAACACACCATACCCCTGTAATCTATCATCACAGTATCAGCTTGCATTGTACTCCTGGTCCTGATGAGTCATATTGCACACAGTGAGGGCAAGTTGTTTGCATAATCTGTCATTCCTCATTCAAGTCTGTGTAAATGGATGACATTAGCCATCTTCCATGTGGATGGTGTGTGGATGGTGCTGCAGCTTGGTGTGACTACAGTGTGTAATGCAGCTGGGAGCACATGCCTGAGTTCATGTAAGATGCAGACAGGGATGATATGATGTTTCATGGATACTTACATGTGTTACCATTCAGTAGGCAATATGTACCTGCTTACTGGTGATGAGGGGAAGGGTGTGGGTGCAGTACATATCCACCTATAGTGATGCTGAGCAAGGCGGGGATGTTTGCCCTAACCCTATCTGCATCAGGTTGCCTGTAGCTATGTTGTGTGTGTATGTGATCTGATTGGCCACCATTACAGGTTGGGTTGGTATGTTGCCCCTGTGATTGCAGACATATGGGAAGATGGCCTTATGATTGTCCTTGGTGGATGTCTCCAATTTGTACTCATAGTCGGCCTTACAGTAATCCAGCTGTGACCTTATATGCTTGTTCAGACAATGGCTGACGTGATGCCAGGTTGGTTCCTGCTCCTACGTTGCCCTGTACAGCCACTATAGGGACCAAGTCTGTGGTTTATGTAATGCTGCTGTCCAGCAAAAGGGATTACTGTACGTTGGTGGAGGCAAGTATGACAGGTAAGGTATTGCTGAGTCCATACAGCCATGTATGTGTTCAGTCATTTGTTTGTAGTGGGCATGGCCACAAAGTCATAACACAGTTGGGCACCTCTCCAATTTAGTAATGATAATCATGCTTATTGTACTAACCATGGCTGTGTCAGGGCAATGCAACAACCAGTAGCTGTAGGAATGTCACTTTTTGGGGTGCACAGTAACTAAGATTACACATATGTACAACATGTACAGCTTTTTTAATTGACATTTTGCATCCCATGTCTGTTTTCATGAGGTGGGCACATATACCTACTCATACTGACATGTGCATAGGTAATACCTCACATACATGTCTGTTCTTTCTCAGTATGGCATATTAAATTCACACTCTTGCTGCACTGTTATCCCTCTCAACCTGTTACAGCATGATATCTGTAGGATGCCATGCATACATGGGTGCAATGGGACAAAATCAGTGACAGTGTCTCAATATTGCTGTAACATACCCGAGTCATTCAATAGCACAGTAGCCTTTGCACTGACAGGCATCCCCTGGAGGAGGGATTCCAAGATGGCTGCCGACTAGTCTAGTCCTTACTCTCTGAGCTCCTCACAGCTATTTAACTTTTGGTTTTTTTTACAACTATACATCAACCTTTTTCCTCAAATTTTTAGACTAAAAGATTTTATAAATCTTTTTCTACGCATTTGGATTATTTTTTCTTCTGGAATTATTATCCTGGGATTTATTTTACCTCAGAACATTCTTGGTCTCTCTGCTGCTGGGACTCCTACTGCTCCAGTCTGTTCCTGGTTCCTGGTATCCTGTTAACTGCATTCCATTTCTGGGCATGGCTACAAAATCTGACTCCATGGAGACTCAGCCTACAAAGGCCAAATATACTTCAATGCTCTCCTGAAAAGATTCAGGTTCAAAAAGACTGAAATCATCTAGACAACCTACAGAAACTATTAATGTAAGTAATAAAGATTTAAATGGCTCAAATTTCCTTTTAGAAGAACTAAAAATAGCATTAAAACCAATCCAAAGTGCTATACAAAACTTTTCAGAACAGTTTACAGACTTTAGTAAATCTTTAAAGCAAATAAACGATAGTATTGTTACTATTGAAAATAAAATCTTAGCTTTGGAGGTTAAAACAGACTTATTGGAAAGTGACTTTAAATCTAGAGATAAAACTGTTTCAGATTTACAAGCTAAAATATTGGATCTGGAAGCCAGGAGTCGAAGAAATAACATCATTATTCGTGGTTTACCTGAATCTTATGACAATAAAAACTTGTTATCTGTGACTAAAAATATCTTTGAAACACTGTTAAATTGTGAAGCTTCTTCAAAATCTATAATTGTAGAGAGAGCACACAGAGCACTGCGTACAAAGCAAGATTCTTCCACACCAAGGTTAATTTATACTAAGTTACTAAACTTTCAAGACACTTTCCAGATCCTAGAAACTGCTAAAACAAAGAAACAATTCATATGGAAGTCTCACAAACTATAATTTTCCCAAGATCTTCCTGCACAGATCAAATTAAATAGACAAAAACTAGCCCCTATTGTGCTGACTTGATAAAAGAGGATTAGATTTCGAATGGCATATCCTAATACCTTGTCTTTCACAGCTAATGACAAAAGATTTGTATGTTCAGATCCTAAAGATGCAAAAGACATTTTTCTTAAAACATTTAAAAAGCTTCCTGACACTGTATCTTAATATTCTACTGTTCAAGAACTACAATAAGGTTTGATCTTTTCTTTTCTTTAATATGACAGTATTTGTGTTACATGATTTGTAATTCTGGTGTGACATAATTATATTACCTTAAGAACTTGTCATGTAATTTACACATGATGGATTTGGTGTGACAGTGTGCAGTGACAGGATATATGCTTGTTAGATTTGTGTGGATTAATAGAAGCATTTAAATTCCTGTATTTACTTTTTTCTCTTTCTCTCACATATGCTTGCTGTGTAAATAGATAATATGTTAATTTTACTACAAGCTCTGGAGTTACAGCCTTCTGTGTAAGCTAAATGATTTTTGGAGGGAAAAACATTCCATCTCAACATTCTAGCAAGAAAATCTTCCCCTCAGAGTTCCAGCTGATGCTCTGCATGAACATGCACACTACAGTCTCTCTGAGATGGATGGTGATGTCATCATTTGTGAGGAAAGAAGGACAGTTTCAAATACACTAGTCTGCTTGTTTTCAACAAGTATTCAATAGCACTAACTTTTTAATAGATCTGGCTATTATTTAAAGTGTTTTCTCTTCATAAATGAAGGTTGCTTTTAAATTTAAACAGATTCATGTCACATAATATATTCAGTGACTTTAGTGTGTCTGCATGACTTCAAAACAAGCTGCTACTTTCATAAAGCAGAGTGAAAATGTTTCTGGAAACAAATGAACAGGTTAGTTTTATATATTAAAATTCTAAAGGATGTGTAAAGAAATGAACATATTTTCCTATTCAGAATATTTTTTCATACAATATTTTATATTATACTGAAGTGTTTAATTTGACAAATGTTACAAAGTATACCTGTTCATATGAAAGTTTCATGTTCTTTCTATTCTCTGCTCTCTCTCTTCTCAGAGGCTGGATGTGATATTTATGATTAGTAGTTTATGTTTAAGAAAGCCTTTACTTATTTGAAAGGTTTGAAATAACTATCTTTAATATGATTAGCTGAATCTACCCCCGGGATTCATGAAGCTCGGCGCAAGGCCGGCGTAAGGCCTGCGCCGGCGGTGCATGGAATATCCGGCGCAGTAGCGCCATATACATATTAATGAGAGTGCACGGAATCACAGACACGTGCGTAGTGTACGTGAGCGAGCCCAGGTAGGATGCGTCTGGAGGCGTGTCTAAGCCGGCAGGAGGTGAGCAACCTAATGTGCTGACAGCCACGGTCCGCCCACAATAGTAATGGCAGCAGCCAGGTCCCGTGCAGAATGAAACGCACGTACAGTCGCAACATAGTCCCGTTCCAAATCAGCGGAGAAGCAAATAGAAGACACCAAGGCATAAGTGTACCCGTTCAAGGAGCAAAGGATACGCATAAGACCGCCGCCGTCCCGCAATGTACTGTCAGTGTTTACACTCAGAGAAGGTGTACAAGCATGTCAGCGCGCACCGACATAGGAGCAGCGACTAAGGTCACCACCTGTCCCACTGTGTTTGGGGCAGTCTCTCCATGGACAGTTGTGTCCCGAAAAAACGTATTAGAAATGGCTGATGTGCTTTCGAATGTAGGACACAATGATATCCGTATGTAATGTAATGGTAGCATGAATTGGTTATTTCTGTAACAGAAATACCGAAATGACACAATAAACAGAATAAGCAAGGAAATTGCCACAATAATAAGCAAATTATTTAGGCAAACAAGTGAATGTCTATGCTATATAGTGACCGTTTGTATGTATCGGCCTGTAAAGGCAGATGTGAGTCGGAAATATCCCAGATCGGAAAATGGAAAAGGTGGAAACCCCAGCAGCGACATGGGCATGGTCACCAGGGTTACCTGCTGTCCCAAAGTGCCATGGACAGTCCCTGATTGGACAATCGTGTCCCTGCAACAATCGTAAAATGGAAAATGACCTCACGATCCCCTGCCCGCAAATTCCCAATATACATGTAAATAGTAGCATAAAACATATACATTACGGTATGGAACACAGACATGGCATAAGAAAATAAATAAGGAACCCAAGCGCTAACAGAATAGGCTCATAGTATGGCAAACAAGTGAAGTTCTGTCTACTGCACTAGCCCTGGGTATTTTTTGTTAAGGTTTCCCCCTTTTCCCC